>NW_028083434.1:523387-730726 GCF_014824575.4 Sturnira hondurensis
TTGTTCGGTAACAGTTTTTGGCGAGCCAGCCAGGAGGGTAATTGTCCGTGGCAGACCGACCCTCTCAGGTGCGAGAGAGTGAGACTTTGGAATTTTCCCAGTCTCTGAGGATTTCTCTGCGCTCTTGAGGGCATCGGCCACCTAATCACGCCCGGAAAGGTGAAAAGGAAACAAAGCAGGCAGGAAGCAGAGACGTGAAAGTGTTTGGGTTGAAAACTTGGTTTCTGACTGCTCTTTTGCAATAATGGAGCTGGAATTGTGGGCGATAGCAGGGGAAATACCTGGTCTTTATGGCGTCTGTATTCTTTTTGCTCTGAATCTTTGTTTGTTTTTTTGGAACTGTGTGAGTAGTTCTACAGAGGGGTGTGTAGTGGTCTTGCCCCCCCCCTCGGACCCTTGTTCGGTAACAATTCCACACTGAACCCAACTGGAGGGTTCAGTTTATGGCCAAGGTTAGAAATTCACTTTGTCAGTAACCAGAGGGGAGAGAGGAGGAGGATAACAGGAGAAAGAAGGGGAAAGGTCATCAAGGAACATGTATAAAGGACCCATGGACAAAGGCAAAGCAGGGTATGATTGAGGGTGGGAGATGGGGGTAGGTGAGGTAGGAGCAAGTGGTGGCAGGAAAATAGAGGCAAGGGTACTTGAACAACAATTAAAAAAGAAAAAGAGAAATCCAGTTTGCTATAGAAGAATATAATTGGTCCATATGGTTTCAAATACTTCATCTTACCTTACATTCATCAGTCATCAAATTTTTATTGAGCCATTATACTTGCTGGGCACTATGCTAGTTACTAAGGATTCAGCAGTGAATAAGACAGCCTGGTGATAAATATAGATAATAATCAAATAATTGCTGAAATAACTGCAAATGTACAATTTGATGAGTGCTTGGAAGAATCTAATTCAATGAGTACCTGAGGAGAGGAGGGGCAGGGAGATGACAATTAATTACTTACAATCTGAAGAATGAATTGTCACTAACTTGGTATAAGGGGATGGGATGGAGGGAAGGGAAAATGTTCCAGGGAGACTGACAGTAGGGCAGTGTGGAGAGAAAGCAGAGTCAAGATAACCAGGGGGCAAGATGAAGCTTGAGAGGTAGAGAGGTACCTATGTAGAGCAGAGGTTCCCAGAAAAATTAAAATCCCCAGGGAACTTTTAAAATATACTCAACTTGGTTTTTAACCCCGAGATTCAGATTTCCTGGTCTGGAGTAGGACCTAGGTAGCCATCATCTTAAATTCTCCCTAGTAATTCTAATGTTGACTCAAGGTTGAGAATCACTTGGTGTAGAGCCACATAAGGGTTTTGACCTTTATGTTAAGAACCATGAGAAGGCATTGGCATATTTAAGCAGTCTTGTGACAACAAAAACTATCAGTCTGTCTGCAGAGCAAACAGATTGGAGGGAGCAGAGTAGATGTATGGAGAAGCTGTTGCATTAGACCAGGTGAGAGATGATGGTAGCTGCGGCCAGAGTGGTGGTGGAGAGAAGTAAATGAATTCAAGAGCTACTTAGGTGGTGAAATCAGCAGGACTCAATGATAGATTAAACATAGGAAATAGACAGGGAAATGGTTAAGAATAACTTACAAGTTACTGACTTAGACAACTGAACAAATTCTGGTGCCAGAGAGCGAAGACTGGAAGAATACCACATTTGGAAGGAAGGTCATAAGTTTGATCTGAGCAGACCTAGCTATCCAGCATGCAGTTGGATAATCTGTTCAAAGATCAAAAGAGAGATCAGAACTAGAAATAAAAATCTGGGAGCCATCAAGATAAGTATTTAAGGCCAGGCACTGAATGAATCACTTGGGTAAAGGTTATAGAATGACAAGAGAAGAAGAGGGGGGAGGCCTTGAAGAACTCCAACATTGGATAGGTTGCTCTCCCAAGGTTCATACTATTGAGCTGTGTTAACCTTTTCCCCTCCCAACTACTGCCTGTGAACCAAAGGGTTGCTGGTTTGATTCCCAGTCAGGGCACATGACTGGGTTTCGAGCCAGATCTCCAGTAGGGGGGCGCGCAAGTTGCAACCACACATTGATGTTTCTCTCCCTCTCTTTCTCCCACCTTTCCCCTCTGTCTAAAAAAATAAATAAAATTTTTTAAAAAGTAAAATATCAAAGGTTAAAAAGAAAGAGAGACTCTTAAAAGCAGCTAGAGAAAAGCAGTTAGTTACCTACAAGGGAGCTACCATAAGACTGTCAGTGGATTTCTTAAATTTTGCAGGCCAGAAAGAATTGGCAAGAAATATTGAAAGTGATGAAAAACAAGAACCTACCACTTAAATTACTCTACCCAGCAAAGCTATCATTTAGAATCAAAGGACAGATAAAGCGCTTCCCAGACAAGAAAAAGCTAAAGGAGTTCATCATCACCAAGCCATTAAATGAAATGTTAAACGGTCTTCTTTAAGAAGAGGAACAACAATAACAAAAATACGAACAATAAAATGGCAAAAATACATATCTATGAACAATTGAACCTAAAAAAACCAAAATAAATGAACAATCAGAACAGAAACAGAATCATAGATACAGAGAATATTTTGACATTTACCAGATGGGAGGGGGTTGGGGGAGGGGTGAAAAAGGTGAGGGGATTAAGGAATTCAAATTGGTTGTTAGAGAATAGTAATGGGGATGTAAAGTACAGCATAAGGAATATAGTCAATAATAGTCTAATAATTATGTATCATGTGATCTTACTTATTAACTTATGTAATGTCTAGCCACTGGGGTGTACACCTAAAACTAATATAATAATATATGTAAACTATAATTGAAAAAAGACACAGCCTGTGGTACTGCCTTCCCTCCTCTGCACTCTTAGAGCTATATGTCCTTTGGTTTTCTCTCGTGGCAGGTAGAGGACTTCCCACCTCACATAAAGTTCCTCTTTCAATACATGTCAACTGAACATCTGCTGAGTGCATGGCTCTGTGCTATGCCCCAGGCACAGGAATGGATACATAAAGAGACAGTTATTAGTAATTACAACTACCACTTACCAAACATTTTTACATACCAGTCACCATGTCAGCACTTCATTCAGGCATGCATTTGTTCATTCAGTAACTATTTACTGAGTGTCTGCTATGAGTCAGGCACTGTTTTAGTGGCTGTGGGAGTGGCAATGAGTAAGAAAGCTAAACTCCCTGCTTTCATGAAGCTTACATTCTAGTGGGGAAGACAAATGGTACACAAAGTAAATAATATAGTCCGCAAGCCTATAGAAAGTGCTATGGAGAAAAACAAAGCAGAGAATAGGGAGAAGGAGTACCCAGAAAAATGGGAGCAATGTGAAATAGATTGACCATGGACGGTCTCATTGAGGATGTTTGAGACTAGACCTGAAGGAAGTGAGGGATGAGACTTTTCAGGTATTTGAAGGAAGGGCATTCTGAGCAAAGAGAATATCTGGGTGAAGACCCTGAGGCTTGAATATGGGGGAGGTTGGCAGGGCTGGAAGAAAGAAAGAGCGGTAGAAAATGAGTACAGAGGGCAAGTGGGGGGAGGGGTGTCAGAAGGTGCAGGATCATGGAGGCAATTGTAGTAACCTTGGTTTTTACCCAGAACAAGATGAAAAGCTGTGGAGGACTCGAGCAGAGTCCCCCCACAACAATACTGTTAGTGATAGCATCACTATTCTCATTGTTAAATGAGGGAACTGCAGCTCAGGAAACCTAAGTGACTTGGCTACTGAGTAGCGAAGTGGAAATTTAGAGACCTCACACCTCCTCCTCCTCCCCAGCCCCAGGCTCAGAGTGGGGTAGTATGTTTCTTACTCCCTTCTGCTACTTCCAAACTATTATTTCTTTGTCATTACCCAAAGATCATATACTACTCTGTGTAGCCCCTCCTTGTTGTATACACTAACTTCTGCCACTTTACTTATTAAGCATCTGCTATGTACCAGCTACTGTTTTAGATGCTGAGAGGAAAATGACAAATAAGAGAAGTCAGCTCCTTGCTTTCTTGGAGCTTGTATTGTGGTAGGTGGGGGAGAGAGGCATATAAGAAAAAAATTTTAAAGAAAATATTCTTTAGTAATAAGAGCCATGCAGAGAGAAGAGTGGCTACTTCATAGAAGCTATGTAGGGAAAGCCTCTCTGTGGGGGTAACAGTTAAATTATGATCTGGGGAAGATCATAATTTCATTCCAGGCAGACTGAGGTACATGTGCAAAAGCTAAGGTAGAAAGGAGCTTGACATATTAGAGGAACATAGGGTAAAAGCATGGATTCTGATATAGGGGGAGGGCAGGAGATCCAGTGGCAACCTAGGGACCAGTTCAGGCAGAGGCTTGTGGGTTATGAGCACATGGAAATTCACTGGAATGTCTGAAACAAAGAAAAGAAATTATCTGATTGATAATTTAAGATCATGCCAACTTCATATCTCATACAGCTGTTGTGAAAGAGAATGGATTGTTGAGGAAAGAGGGGATGAAGAGAAGTGTAAAGATTTAGGATGCATTTGGAGATGTATTACCAACCAGGCACACTGATAGATTAGCTGTAAAGAGATATTTTTTGGCTAGAGTAGCTGCATGAATGGTGATGCCATTTACGGACCTAAGAAAGGCTTTGGGCAAGCAACTTTGGAGTAAGGGTCAAGAATTCTGTTTTGAACATGTCTGCTTGAGGTAGTAATGTCCCACAGACAATTAGATTTATGAGTTCACAGTTCTAGAAAACAGCCTAAGCTAGAGGAGAGATAGAATCAGAAATATAGAAATATTGACCTGTGCCAAGCACATAGTTTGGCATAAAGCATGTGGTCCAAAAAAATTTCGTTGTTTCAGTGAATGAATTAATGGATAAAATGCGCTCTTAGAGCTTTGGAATCAGACAGACTTGGGTTCAAATTTAAACCTTGGCTCTGCTAACTTTCTAGCTTGACCTTAAATGAGTTATTAAACCTTCTGGAATCTCAGTTTCTTTATCTATAGAATGAAGACAGCAATGGTACCTATTCCATGGGGTCGTCACAAAGATTATACTAAATAAAACATGTAAAGGGCATCATAAGCACTCAGGAAATTGGTGGTTGTTACCATATTTGAAGCATGAGGTAGGCCCCAAGAGGGCAAGCCTTCAAGGGACCCTTAGAGGGTGGTACAATGTAGCCACCATCGAGTGACAGGCAACAAGGCCTAGAGGTTAGGTGTCATCCTCTTGAGCCAAATTATCTGGGTTCATAGTCCTGGCTGAGCCACTTACAAGTTTAGTTAATGTCTGTGTACCTCAGTGTTTTAAAATCATTATCATTTAATCTCCAAAATAGAGATAATAATAGACCTACTTCATAAGGCTGTGGGCGAAGAATTAAATAAACTAATCCATGGAGAAGGCTGACAACAGTGTCTGGCTTATCCTAAGGACATAGTAAATGTTAAGATATAGAAGGGATGGGACTGCAAATGGGCTTCAGCTGTGTCCTTGACCTCCCTCCAGAGAAGACAGTATTCAGCCCTGGCCAGACAGCAGAGCCCATTTCAAACAGTTCTGCTCTCTCAATGCTCTCCCACCACTCTCCTTTCTATCATCCTGCTCCTCCCTATCTGTGTCCTTCCAGTTTCTGTAACTGTATGAATAGCTTGTGAGCCTTTGCCAGGATTAGTATGGAAAAGGCCAGCTCCTCCACTTGAGGGCTGCAGAAATGTAGACCCCCTTTCGCTTGGGGAGAAGGTCTTAGCCACAGGCAACAGGCAAAATAGTGCAGGTCCCCAAGCTGCCTGAAGTTGTCTAGGAGCAGAGATAAATAACAAACTAGCACAGTCCTAGAGGGCCCCCCGGCTTCTTTTCCACTCAAATGCTCCCTTTGTTGCTAAGAAGCAAACCTACCCCATCTCCACTGGCACCAGCCTGCCCATTGTTTTCCTAAGAGACCATCCCAAGCCAAGAGCTAGGGCTACCTCTATCTCACATAAATGGCAGCCTGAAAGTGCCATTGCAGTGGCAGTATCATGTAACCCAAATCCTCCACAGCTAAAGAGAATGGGGCCCAGGTTCAGGTAATCGGGCAGAAACAGAAAGGGCCCAAAGGAAGTCAACAAAAGTGTTTGGCCTGGCTCTTCCCCTGTGCTCAGTCAGCTACCTGTGGTGAATGCTGCTCAAGGTCCTCACATATGAGCAATGGATACAAGGTGGGTCTACTTTAAGTTCCATTTGAGCAAAATGGTAAGCTTTGTAGATTTTTCCCACCAGAAAGATACAGCTGAGACTTCATAAACAGATGGTCCTTCAGGCAGACAAAGATGATGGGTCTGGTGTAGAAACAGTTGGAGGGGTCCTTTCTCCAAAAGGGAGAAGCTTCTTTGGTACCCTTGAAGGTTTTCTCCTGGATCAGGCCAGTAGACTTCCTACCGCTGACTTACCCAACCTCTTCCTCTTCCTGTCAGATATCTCCTTGAGGCGTTTCTCATCACCTCCATGTTCATGTTACACTCACTCAGCTGAGGAAGACTAAAGAGGATTCCCCAGCTCCATCTTCATGCATTGTTATCTCTAGAACGCTCTCTCAGTATGTTGTCTTCTACTCAATGATTAATGTTCCAACTTCTCAGATGCTTATCACCACAAAGGAAATTTTAGAACTAGATAGGGCTTTCTAAATAATTTTATCCTAACATCTTCTTTTTACAAATAATAAAATTAAGATCCAGAAAAAGTTTCCTACCCAAGGCCACACAGTAAGTAATTGGCAAGGGTAGAACCCAGAACCCAGATACCCTGACTCCCAAATCAGAGCTCTTTGCACAACCCTACTCTGCTTTCACTAAACTCATTTGTCTTTTGCTGTGTAAAAATCAGCTTAAGTCTTAGGGGCTTATGACAATTCCTGTGGGTCAGGAATTGGGGAAGGGCTCAGTTAGGCAGCCCAGGCTCAGGGTTTCTCTTAAGGCTACATACAATTGGAGAGTGACTGAAGATGGAACTGTAGGTGGAGTGAAGATGGGGTTAGAGCACCTGGGGACAGGACAGGCATCTCTCTCTCCATGTAGTCCTGAAACTCTTTATGTGATACCTCCATGTGAGTTTCTCTGGGCTTCCTCACAGTATAATGGCCATCAAATAAATCACAGGGTGGCTCAAAGCTTCAAGAATGACTGTCCCTCCCCATATTTCCAGGGGAACACTTTGTGAAGTATGTGATTGTCTAACCACTACCCCGAATACCTAAAACTAATACAAAATGATATTGAATATAAACTGTAATTGAAAAAATAACAAATTTAAAAAAGAATGAGTGTTCCAGCAAGAGAAGTGGAAGCTGTATTTCCTTTTATGAGCTAGCTTCTAAGTCACCTAGCTTTACTTCTGTCATAGTCATGAGCCGGTCAAACTTTGGATGGGTGTGGGGGAGGAAAGAGCATAGATAGTCCCTACATCTCAATGATACAGTGTCAAAGTCACATCGACAGAAATGCATGTGGGTCAAGAGACCTTTTTTCAGCCACCTTGGGAAAATACTACCACCTATCCCAATCTGACTTCCTACTTCCCATTTTTCCCTCATGTGAACCTTCCACTTTGGCCAACAGGACTACTCCAGGCCCTTCAGTCAAGCCTTCTTCTGTCTCGGTTTTTTAGTCTGGCTATACACCAGGCGCCTGCCCAGGGTGTCCACCTCTTTTCTCGTGTTTTCTTTTTTTAAAGATTTTATTTATCTATCTTTAGATGGGAAAGGAAGGAGAGAGGGAGAGAAATATCAATGTATGGTTGTCCCTCGTGCATCCCCTACCGGGAACTGGCCTGCAACCCAGGCATGTGCCCTGACTAGGAATCAAACCATGGTTGTTTTGTTCACAGGCCCATGCTCAATCCACTGAGCAGCCAGGGCCTCTCCAGTGTTTTCCTTAAAATTCCCTAAAGACTCCAATGAACACCACAAGCAGCAATCTTCCCCTCATTCAAGGCAAACAGACACTTGCATGTTTAATAGGCCAAAGAGTTGCTCCACAGTTGGTTGTACCAGTCTCTGAGTTTCCACATATAAGCCCTAAGCATCTGGATTCTGCTGGCTGAACTGTCTTCCTCATTCTTCCAGGGTCACAGAGCATCAGATTCACATGGCTTCTGGCCATAAGAGCAGAAGAGAACAGTGACCAAAGTGCAGTGTCTCTTTTGAGTTGGGCACAGAAGACTGGGCTCTGAGCATAACATCCTGGCAATCAGATGAGGGGTGGCAGTGAAATGTGTTGGCAAGAGCCTTTGGTTGAGGGTCAGGAAGGAAACCAGTGTCCCCGCCCCAGCCCTCTGACCAATTTGATGTGTGCATGACCTAAGGCAACTGCTTACTTTTCGAGTGAGCCTCAGTTTCCCTACCTCTGCAACATGAAACCTAGAGCTTGTCCTTCATATCTGTATGATGAGCAGATAAGGAGATAGGAACAATCCTTTGAGAGCAGAAAATGCTTTTAACATGCTAGTAATTCTTGTACTTGTTTCCTCCTTCAACTAACACATTTTTCCTCACCAGCATGGAAACCCTAAGGGGTGGGTGAGTTGGTACTGAGTGGTTATGGAACTGGCACTGGCCAACAGCCTTTCCTTAAGCATATATATGGTAGGATTCAGGCAGGGAGTGCTATGCAATATGACCATCCCCCATTTTCTGAAGTGTTCCCCCTGGGCAGAAGCAAAGGTTTTAACACAGAGCTAACAAGTCCACCCTGTGCAGCTCCAACACCCTCAGCCTATTCGTACCCCCAGCAAGCATGCATAATCTGGAAGAAGCACTCCCTAAAACCTCCAATTACAAAGTCCTTTTTTAGGCTACTTATTTAGTTGTGTGGCCTTGGGTAAATTATGTCCATTCCATGGGAGTGAGTTTCTTTAGAAGAAAATGGATTGATCACGACCCCTGCTGCTGGAGAAGACCTTGATGATTTCTTGACTCCATCATATCAATTCTGCAGGAGTATCATGTAGTATCTTTGGGACTTGGATGCATTAAGTCAAAGCAGCCTTTATCAAAACAATACCTGGTTTCCCTCAAATAAAGGGAGCCCCTTAGGCTCCTTCATCTCACAGGACCTAAGAGCTAGATGAGGCAGAGTTTGGGCCCAGGACTTAGCAAACCAGAGAGGCAATTCTGGTTGTGTGGTGTGACCTTGGCTGAGTAAGAGAATCTCAAACATTCAGGGCTAAAAGGCACTGCCAAAATCCTCAATCCCACTGGATGTCAACCTCCAAAATGAACAATCCTAGATGGCACTCACTTGAGAGACCCACTGCCACTCCAGTGTTTGGGGCAATTCTCTGTCTGTCAGCTGGAACTTCATTCATCTTTCTTCCTCCCACTCTAGAAAGCATATCATATGTCTCATAATTAGAAGTGTTTGTGCATGTGAACAAAGGCTGGTCATTGCAGCATTGCTTATAATGGGTAAAAACCAAAAGCAACCTTCATGTCCACCAGGAGGTAATTAACTTATTTAAGTTATAGAGTAGCCATAGTATGAAATACTATGCAGATATTTTTAATGCGTGAATATGTGGATATAGAAAGTTATCCAAGATGTAATTAAGTGTTAAGGCTAAGCTGTGGAACAATATGCATGATACAATATATGTTAAACACATGCAACAATCTATTTCTATAGGTAGGTAGGTATATATACATGTAACATATGCACTATATGTATGTTAGAGTTCTCCACAGAAATAGAACAAATAGAATATGTAGATATAGACATAGAGATGGAGATATATAGATATGTAAATTTAATACGAGGAATTGGCTCTTGGTATTATGGAGGCTGAGAAGTCCCACAGTCTGCAGTTTGCAAGCTGGAGAGACAAGAGAACTGGTAATGTAATTCTAGCCTGAGTCTGAAGGCCAGAGAACCAGACGTGCTGATGGTCTAAGTTCCAGTCTGAGGGCAGGAAAAGATTCATGTCCATCTCAAGCAAGCAAGCAGGAAGGGAACAATCTGTCTTCTCCTCTGCTTTTTGTTCTAAATAGATCTGCAGCAGGTTGGATGATGCCGACCCAGATTGGGGAGGGCAATCTCCTTTACTGAGTCCACTGCTTCAAATGCTGATCTTATACTGGAACACCTTCATAGACATATCTAGAAATAATGTTGAACCTGGGCACCCTATGGCCCAGTCAAGTTGACACATGAAATCAACCATTACAGTATGCAACCCCATAGACAAAACTTTAGGTTACTGAAAACCCTAACAGAGATTGCCTTCAGAAAAGGGACTGAAATCAGAAAGGAGTTACAAAGAATTCTCCAAAAATACCTGAATAGCTTAGATTTTCCTAATGTGAATTTATTCATCAATGTATTTTCTGATTTAAAAAAATCCATTTAACAGCCCTGGCTGGTGTAGCTCACTCAGTAAATTGAGTGTGGGCCTGTGAACCAAAGGGTCACTGCCTGGGTTGTGGGCCAGGTCCCCAGTAAAGGATGTGCTACAGGCAACCACAGATTGATGTTTCTCTCCCTCTCTCTCCTTTTCCTTTCCCCTCTCTCTAAAAATAAATAAATAAAATCTTTAAAAAACCAACTTTCTTTTTTTAAAAAATCCATTTTAATTATGTGAGGTGTTAGCATTTGGGGATAGCTTCATGAAAGGGACATAGAACCTCTTTGCACTGTTTTTACAACTTCTTGTGAGTCTATACTTATTTGAAAATAAACACTTAAGAAATGGGAGGCACAGAGAACTTTTTGAACTTTTTGAGGTAATGGAAATGTTTCCTATCTGGAATATGGGGATACTTACATGACTGTATACCTTTGTTAAAACTTTTTTAACTTTACACACAAAAGGGTGAATTTTAAAGTATGTAAATTATGCCTTAACAAATCCATTTTCTTATCATTATAGCATCAACCTTTACTATTAACTGAACTCCTAGAGAGCAGAGGTAGCATCCTCCAGGTTCTAAGTGTATGTGCCTGTCAGTAAGAGAAAATTATCTCTGCAGAGTTAAAACAAACCCCATCTTTATAAAAGACACACACCAGAGGACAAAGGGTGAGAGTGATACTATGAGTGAGTAGGAATGACTGCTCTAACTTACTAACACGAGTAAATCATTCACAAACTTTTGCATTGTGTGGTTAATAAAAAAATTACTCTCAACACACTTCACAATAGTCAGAAATGCTTGTGCTGGGTCCCTGTTAGATGATCAAAACCCTCCAGTGACGATCATACTGTAGCCTATACCATTGGGGGAATCTATAATAGAAAGTTCTTTATTATGTTACTAATTAGCTGTGTGGCCTTGGGTCAATTATTTCCCCTCTCTGGGCCTTGGTTTCCTTAGAAGAAAATGGACTAGCTGACCTCTCTTATCCCTTCAGGCTATAACAATGAGTCAATAAAAAAATTGGAATTTACATCCTTTTAATTATTGAGCTGATTCTGCCTTCTGGAGTCACCCAGAACTTGGCCTTGTGTGACAGGAACAGCCAGAAACACGTTAGAAGTCAGCTCCCCTATTCCCTCCACATTGTCTTCATAGCACATGGAAAGATGGTATGGGGCAGGGCTGGGAGGTGGCAAGACCCACAATCAGGTAGCCAGGAGACTGACTCTACACTCTGCTACTTCCCAGAACCTCAGTGCCCTATCTGTAACAAAGGGGCTAATTATACCAATCTCCTGGCGGGGGTGGGGGAGGAGGCTGGAAGTAGTAAATGAAGTAATGTATGTAAATGGAGGTGTGTAGTTGGCAGAACAATGTGCCCACCCCCCATGTCCACATCCTAATCCCCAGAACCTGTAAATCTGTAAATGTGTCACATTATATGGCAAGGGGGCATTATGGTTGCTAATCAGTTGACTTAAAACAGGGAGATTTGTGGATGGGCTATATAATCACTAGGACCCTTATAAATAGGAGAATCATAGGGATAGAATAGGGATAGGAGAATCAGATTCAGAGTGATGGGACGTGATAAAGACTTAATATGCCATTGCTGGCTTTGAAGATATACAGGTGCCATGAGCCAAGGAATGGCTTGGCTAGAAGCTAGAAAAGCCTCCAAAAGGAACACCATTGACATCTTGGTTTTAACCCATTGACACACATTTTGGACTTCTGACATCCACAATTGTAAAAGGACACATTTGTGTTGTTTTAAGCCACTAAGTTTGTGACTTATCTGTAGTTTCATATTCCAAAGTTTCAGTTACCCACTATCAACCAAGGTCTGAAAATATTAAATGAAAAATTTCATAAGTAAACAATTCATAAGTTTTAAATTGTGTGACATTCTGAGTACTGTGATGAATTCTCATGCAGTCCTGCTCTGTTCTGCCCAGGATGTGAATTATCCCTTTGTCCAGAGTCTATATGCTGTGGACACTTCCTGCCTGTTAGTAGCCATTGGGGTTATCAGATCAACTATTGTGATATTGCAGAGCTTGTGTTCAAATCACCCTTTTATTACTTAATAATGGCCCCAAAACACGATTAGTGATGCTGGCAATTCAGCTATACCAAAGAGAAGCCATAATGTGTTTCATTTAAGTGAAAGGTATGTATGTATATATAGGAAAAACACTAGTATATATATAATTCGGTACTATCTGCGGTTTCGGGCACCTACTGGGGATCTTGGAATGTATCCCCCACGAATAAGACAGAACTACAGTATTTCATTACAAAGAAAATAGCAAACTGACACAGTATGGCTACGATCCCCTCCTGACTGGTCTCCCAGCACCTACTCTTGTCCCTCTCCTATCTGTTCCTCACAACACAGCCAAAACAATGTTTCCAAGATCCTCATCTAATCAAGCCACATCCTTTAATACAATTCTTCTCCTTCTTTGAGTGTGCCCCAGGGCTTTTCAGTCTGCTGTCCTCTGTTTAAAAGGTGTCATGGTCCCCTGGGCAACACTTAGTCCTTCATAGATTGGCTCAAAGGTGAAACTGCTGCTGCCTCAAGGCAGCCTGCCCTGGTCCCCAGTCTTGATCAGGTTCTGTGGGTAAGTTTTCTCATGGCACCCTGTACTCCTCTGCAGCACTTGTAGGTTTTCAAATAAATTTATGTATTTCTCTGACTTGGGGTATATTACCTGTATTTTCCCAGAAAGCTATAAGCTTTCTAGGGACAGGGACAGTACCTCACTTCACTTAATCCGGTGTGTGGCACATTGGAAGCATTCAGTAAATGGCAGCTATTTTCACCATTTTGTTTTTGAATCTTTACCATTCTAGTCACCCCACGAGCACTATCTGGCTTGCAGTCCTCTTTAAAAAGTGGTACTCCTACCTTGACCTAGTCTTCCAGGGGTGGTAAAAGCAGCACAAAGTAGAAGCTGAGTATGCTGTCATGGCTTATCGGGGGTGCAACATTTCTATTTATGCAGCTGAAGACTATTTTCCTTTGTCATGAACTGTATTGCACTCTTAGATGCAGCTGATCTTGAGGTCACTCAGACTACCCACCCACTAGCCCCAAGTTTTGTTTCCATCAGAACATCTTTTGAGCTATATTTTCGTGTCCTGTTTCTGTATGGTTGCTCTTTATAACCCAGATGTGGAACTCTCCCCTTATTACTGCGGAGTTCCATCATCTGTTGTTGGGGCACTTGTTTTAATTTGTCTAAATCTTCCTGAGTTCCAATTCACTATATTAACCAACGCTTTCAGCCTCGTGTCATCTGCACACCTGAGTAATGTGTCCCTGTGCCTGCCTCTAAGTCCTGAATAACAACATGGAGCAGGAAAGAGCTAATAATAGGTCCCTGGAGATGCTGTCAGAAACCCCCTGGATCTAGTACCCATTGCAGGGTGTTTAATCAGCAACACAAACTGTGAGGAGGTTAAGTCCTGGCTTTGCCACTATTGTGGCTGTGAAACTGGGAATAATATTACTGTATATTAGATTCCTAGGGCCACCATGTCAAAGTACCATGAACTTGGTGGCTTAACACAACAGAAAAATTTCCCTCATGGTTCTAGAGCCTAAAAGTTCAAAATCAAGTTGTCTGTAAGACCACACTCCCTCCAGGGCTAGGTGGCTCTTGGTGTTCCTTGGTTTATGGCAGCATAACTCGAGTCTCTGCCACATGGCCTTCTCTATGTGTGTCTCTGTGAGTCCTCTCCTCTTCTTATAAGGACACCAGTCATTGAATTTAGGGCTTACCCTGCCCGGTATGACTTCATCTTAACTAATTATACCTGCAAAACCCTTATGTCTGAAATGATGCCACATTCTGAAGTTCTGGGGGTACATGAATTCTGGAGTAACATTATTGAACCCACTACAAATAGTAATACTTTCTCATAAGAACTTTGGGAAACCCCAGGAAGGTAAGGTAGGACAGTGCTGCTCACAGTAATGTGCACACAACCACCTGGGGATCTCATTAAAATGCACATTTGAGTCAGCCAGCCTGGGTTGGGTCTGCATTTCTCACAAGCTCCCAGGTGATGCCCTAGCTGTTCCTATGTGCTTTGAATAACAAGGATGTAAGTGAAAGAAAGCGGTTTGAAAACAGAAGTCAGGTAGGCTTATTTCATTTCTTTTGTAGTAAGTTTTTTCATTGTCCTGTTTCCCACTCACCTGGTTATTATGCAAACTATAGAAGATAGAAAACATGTTTTAGTTTGGGTTTAACTCAAAAGCAGTCCTGGAGACAAGGACTTGGGTTTAGGTAGTTTATTGAGGAGGTGGTCATGTGAGGTACATGTGTGGAAGTAGGGAAAGAGAGAAAAGGCTGAGAAACCAATGAAGAGAGCATTAAACAGCAGGTGGCCCTGGGGGCAAATAGGACTCCATCATGCACAGGGTTGGGGGCCAGGGAGCCAGGGGACTGGCTCAGACACTATGGGGACACTCCTCATAATTTTCCTGCTGGATTTCTGGGATGGAGTGGGGGACTAGGGCATTTCGGCACTGATTTCCACTTCCTGTAAGTTGAAGGCTGGCCTGGGGTCGAGTT
Source organism: Sturnira hondurensis (assembly GCF_014824575.4). NCBI lineage: Eukaryota > Metazoa > Chordata > Mammalia > Chiroptera > Phyllostomidae > Sturnira > Sturnira hondurensis. Next base: position 538,329 of record NW_028083434.1, read on the forward strand.
ACTGTGTGCAGTTGGACAAGCTCCCCAATGCTGGAAAAAGGTCTTTCTCTGGTGGAGAAGCTGCAGGCACTGGAGGTGAGAAACACGTTTCTACTGGAGCAAGCCTTCTCCTGCAGCTGCAGGTGACCTCAGTTAGGCTGAGATGGGGGAGGGAGGGAGATCATTATCACCTGCTACAGAAGCCTTCCAGGTTTGCATGTCATCTGTAACTCTAACATTCTATTTTGAGCACTTGAGCTACTCAAGCAAGCTCTCGCTTACAGTTATGATTAAGACCGTCCTCCAAACCCAGGGGATACCTTGCCCAGAGCAGTGTCCTGGGAGAATATGTCAATGGCTTGCTATAACTCACATGTGCCCTACTCCCTGCACCTGCTTTTGCATGGGTAAAATAGTTTACACTGTTGTATGTATGATAGGTTAGTGGGACTATGCATCAGGGTCACCTTAGGGAAGGCATACTACCATCTCTCACAATTCCAACCTTCACCTAGTTCAATTGAGCCACACTCTTGACATTCAGTATAGCATTTTATCTGCATCACAACCCTATGAGGTAGTTGCTATGATTGTCCCTATCTTATAGCCATATATTGAGTGTTTGAAAAGCTAAGTGATTTGGCCAAGGTCACTCACAAAATGGCAAAAGTAGGATCAAAATGTAGTCTCTGATTCACTATACTCTGAGGATTCCACAGGAGAAATCAGGTAATAGGCCCCAATGATATTTAATTCAAATCTAAACTACATTTCTAGAACCATTTGTTGGATGAGAATAGTGAGATGAACTACTTTTATTTGTATGCAGCTTCTATTCCTAGTATAACACAGTAGGGCTATTAGGGTGTGATTCCTCCCTTACAAAAATAAGTTACTGCATGTAAAATCTGTGTATTTCTTTTTATACCTTAGTGTGTTTAAGTTATTTTCCCTGTGTTGGTACTCACTGGAATGGATGAAGTTTTCCTTAGATAACTGGTAAGTGAATAGATCCAGACTCTAATAAACAAAACATACCATGGATAAATGAAATAAATTCAATAATTCAATGTCCTTAGTTTAAAATTTTTCATCATAGGATTTCCTTAACTAGTGATTTTTCTAATGTATTGAATACAGGGTTCCACTGCAACACACATTCCAGGACACACATTTACTCACAAAATAAGAGATAGATTCACTTTTCTACTATGTTTAGGGTCATTTCCCCTCTCTTTCCTGGCAGCAAACTCCCCAAGAGAGAGGATGGTGGATTTCCCTGCACATGGTATAGGAGTGTACACTCAGAGGTGTGTACACTGAGAAGTTGTCAACCCCTATGTTTGAGTAAGCCGGTCCTTGAAAAATGAGCCAATACAACTCTTAGAAGCTGGTAATGAGAGTGCAGGGAGGGAAAATGTGAGCTTTTCTGCATTTCTTCAACTCTGCTTTCTTTTTACACTCTTATCGCTTACTGTAGAGAATATAGAAAAGAAAAGGTCCCCCTCTCTGACTTGAAGGCACTGACAGTCCAGTTGGAGGGAGAAGCAGAACACACTGGAAACAACTCACGTACAACCCAAGAGAGGTGAAAAATAGTGTGAGAATGCATGGCTCTTACTCAAAATGCTGAAAGGGATTTGGGAAATGGAGAGATGGGTATGGACTGAGAGAAATGTAGGTGCAGTGAAAAGAGTACTGGGTTAAGGAGGTTAGGAGACCTGGGGTCTAGACCGGTTCATTGCCTAACCCTCTGTGTTACCCTGCTTGTTCACTTCTCTCTCACAGACCCATCCTCAACCAGCTTGCAGTCTAGCAGGGGACATGGGGCCAGAACTCCTACAAATCCATACAGTACCCTAGAACCAAGTAGGAGTATCATTTACCCAACATCTCCTGAATATCAGCTAGGTGCCAGGCACTGGGAGACAAACGTCAAAGAGGTATGCTGAAACAGCTGCAGGTCCCCAAACCCACATGGTTACTCTCACTTTTACATTTACTTCTGCTCATGTTGTTCTCTCACCCAGTCACCATCCTCATTTTGTCCATCAGGAAAAACGATTGACCCTTTAAATGCCTGGCCAGCAATCACCTCCTTCGTGAAGGTGTCTATCTTAGTCAGTGCCCTTACATCACTGGACTAAAATAGTCTCTACCCCTCCTACCTATCTCTCTAACTCATCTACAAACTCCTTGAGGACAATAAAAGACTTATCTTTAGACCTAGTAGTGGCACTGGGTCTGGACCAGAGCAATAGCTCCTTCAGTAAATGTTTGTCAAATAACACACAATCAAATCAAACTGAGAGTGGGATCTTTGACTCCATCAAACTTCAATTTGCCTCACAGTCACCCTTGGTAAAGAGTGAGCTTGGAAGCATGACCCACTTGTGGGCTTTGCTGACTGTGTGACAGACCAAGAGTTTCTGAGAGACATTTTGCCAGATGGCATATGAGTATTAGGGAAGAATCTTAAAATGGAGACCAGTGCTCTGCTGCTACCCACTTCCCAGGCTCCGGTTGAGAACCCAAACTCCAGAGGGGACCATTTAAAAATTAGAACCTGGCTCTGGCTGGTATGGCTCAGTAGACTGAGCACTGGCCTGGGAACTGGAAGGTTGCTGGTTTGATTCCCAGTCAGAGCACATGCCTGGGTTGTGGGCCAGGTCCCCATCTGAGGGCATGTGAGAGGCAACCTATTGATAAATGTTTCTCTTGCACATCATGTTTTTTCTCCCTATTTCTCCCTTCCCCCTCTCTAACAATAAATAAAAAGATAATCTTTTAAAAAATAGAAATCAGAACTAAGCATAACTAGTCTGGCAGCTGCAAAGACCACTGGGTTGGGGTAGCCCATTGTCTTAGTTTGGGCTATTGTAACAAAAATACCATAGATCAGGCAGCTTAAACAATGAACATTTATTTTTCACAGCTCTGGAGCGGGGAAGTCCATGATCAAAGTGCTGGCAGTTCAGGACTTCTTGTATCCTCACATGTTGGAGACCAGAGGGAGATGGACAAGAAGCAAACTCTCTCCAGTTTCTTCTTATAAAGGCACTAATCCCATTATAAGAGCTGCACCCTTATGACCCACTCATCTCCCAAAGGCCCCACCTCCTAATATCGTAATATTGGGTAACACATGTATTCCAGGGGCACATGCAGTCATAGCACCCACAATTTTGCACATGGATGACACCCCCACCTCAAATTATGCAATGCAGCAGCCTGGCACCAATATCAGTAGAGGGGCAAGGCTGACCAGCCCTTGGTAAAGTAGCCCTCAGCTTTCACTGTCTGTCTCCCTTATACTCATCCCCTGCTATGGGCAAAGGGAGGAAGCAGAAAAAATAATGATAGAAAACTCATAAGCAGAATAGTAAGCATAATCTATATACTTTCAGAGGCTGAAAAAAATGTAACATCCCAGAACACAGGGTCCTTTAATTGGTTACAGGAGAAGCCTAGGCTAGTGAAGGCAACAGAATAGACCCAGCCATCAACCAGTCAATGGGCTTGTAAATTAGCACAGAGGACCCAGGGGACAATTTGTGGCAGCTCAGTGCCAGCCAGTCATTTCCACCACTGCAGCAGAGACAGCTGGGCACACTGTGCAACACAGTCTCATGTTTTGGTCCCACTTTTCTGTGCCATCTTGGAAGTGAAGCAAATGTGACCCTTTCCAACCAGAGGGGCCATAAACACCACAGGTCAGCCCTCTGTATTCCTCTAGGGACTAGTTGGGGCCAGTTCAGCTAGGCAGAGCAGAGAAGAGAGCCCCAATGGAGGCCTGGCAGCAAAGACCACCTTCTAGTGAGACAGCCTGACCCTGTGGCCAGGGCCCAAGGCCAGAGGCCAATACAACGATGGGGAGGGGATTCCAGATTAGGCCCCTTCTGAACATCATTAGTATTCAATTTTTCTAATGCAGGAAGGCCCAGGTCTGCATTAAAGCCTGTAATTAGGATGGCAGGAAGGTGAGGGAAGGGGCGGAAACCTGGAACAAGCTTTTAAACCAATGTCTTTACAAATGCCTTGGCTTGTTTATTAGTATTATGTCCATGACCACTGACACCCCATAGTTCAGGGCCTCAGAGTCAGCCTGTGGATAGGGTTCAGGTTCAATCTGAAATGGAATCTGGTGTCAGCCTCAGTCTGTGGCTGGCAGCCCAGCACAGTTTACTGGGCCTGATGCAGCCTGGGCCCACATGCTTGACTTCATTAATGCCAGACTCCGAGCAACCCGACTCAGTCTCCAGAACAGCTTCATTTGAAACTTTGTAAAATGCCAGTAAACAACACACTAATGAAATCCACAGATGAGCTAAAACTGGACCATTCAGCATCATCTAGGACTGAGATTAAGTCTCTAGAGGGCCTGGGAGGTTAGAAATATGGTGAGGAAATAATCAAGTGAAATTCAGCCTGGACAGGGTCCAACTAACCTCATGTGCACACTGCCAGATTCTCCCATGGTTATCAGGAGGTGGGAGGGCTGGAGAGAGCAGTAGGGCTAAGGGAGTCAGAGGGGCAGGATGCACCAGGACCTTGGGGTCAGTGGCCCTACCTTAGTTATTTGGGGGTGAGTCAGCATACGCACCAGGGAGCAGGCTCCTGTCCATATCCATTCCAAGGAAGCCCAGAAGGACTGAGTAGTTCCAAAGCATGCAGAGCTTTAGGGGCACTGGACAGGAAGAGTATGATAAATAAGTCATGCTTGCGACAGTTTTATCAGAAGTGCCAAGGTCTCTGGTGCCATCTGTACCCTGGGGAGCTTCACAGCAAGCCTAGACCCCAGAAAAACTCAAGTCAGGAGAAGATAGCAGTAGTAAAGACTCTGAAATCAGACAAACTTGGGTCCCATGCCTAGCCCTGTTCTAGACTTGCAGAATAACTTCCTACAGCCCTTGTTTCCTCATCTGCAAAATGGGATGATATTTGACTTTCCTCATAGAGTGTCCTGAGGACAAAATAAGATAATGCTTGTGAAGCAATAAGCACAGTTCTTAACACAGTGTCAGCCAAGAAGAGGAGGAGGAAACCAAAGACTATATTACTGGAGCGCTCACCATGGTGTCCTTCCATATCCTTTATCCTAAGGGCCTACCCCATCTGTCCAGACCAACCCAGTCTCTCTTCAGCCTGAAAATAACTGGTCTCTCCAAACACTGCTCCCTGACAAACCTCAGTTGGTAAAAGAACTGACACTGCCACATTAATGGCCAATTATGGTTGAATTTCTTGCTCCATTTATAATTCCTGCCATTAGTGGAGACTGCGATAACTTTAACTAGAACTAAATGTTTGAACTTTAAGATTTTCCTCAAAGATTTATAGAACAAGTCCCAGTATGCCCTTTGTGAGAAACAGACAATATTTAAATGTCTGGGCAGGTTAACTTTGGTTGATGTGCTCAGTGGGGACCAAGACAATAGATTTCATCTGAATGCAGATTACTTTTTTTCATTCTAGCCCTAGCAATGGACTAAGCTCCAAATGAACCCTAACCCTAGCCTCAACATGATTCCCCACCCTTTGTCTGCCTGCTTCATATGGAGTGTGAAAAGCTCGGGTTAAACCCATCCCCAATGGAGAAAAAAACACCTAAAGACACCTCATGGTACTGACATTGGTTTATTGGTTTCTTCTCTCTCAATGAGGAGCCCTCACTGAATCTGAAGTTACACAGAATACTCTCCCCCAAAGAATGATAGTGCCTTGGAACCTATCCTCTGGGTACTTGCAGGATCACCCTGGCAGTGACAACAGCTAGGAGTCCAAAAGCAACACATGAATGGATATGATGTTCTCTCTTGTTAGAGCAAGACTCAAAGACCTAAAGAGGTGTGATGCCATGGTGATGATGAGCCTGTGAGTAGTGCCCAGGCTGAAGTAGATGCAGAGAGTATGCTGCTGTTCTCTCATAGACCCAAGAAGTATTTCACTTTACTTGATGCATTCAGGTTATGCCGACCTTCAGCAAGAGAGACAAACATAGGCCTGCTTGTAAGACCCACTGCCTGGGAACTTGGCCCAGCTCTCCAGCAGAGAGACTGGCCTTCATCTGGGCTGTTTCTTAACATAAGCTATTCCAGCATGAGACTAGGAAGTATCCTGTTTCATTTTCGAGGCCACATCCAGGCCCTTGGTCAGACCATGTGTCCAGAGTTCTGGTTCAGAATGTGTTCCTCATAAATAAGAAGCTTAGAAAGAAAATGTGGAATAGCTGGCTCCAGCCAGCTCTTGTCACCTCAGTCATTCCAGAGTTCTCCTCAACGCCAAAGTCTTCTCTAGCCAGTTGTAGTCAGCTAAGCTCTTTTGCTCATGGCTTTTTAAAAGAAAATGGATCCTTAATGTCTAGCTATTTCCAAGTAAATCCTGGCTACCTACCTGTTGCTTAAGGAGCTGTGTATCCCCATCAGTCTGGGAGCTCTCATGAGCAGGGCCTACCCTTTTCTCCTTCTTGTGTTCCTGGAAATAGGGCTCTTGAACTCAAATGGAAACTCTTTGTTGAGTGCTTATCATATACCAGGCTCTAAGCTGGATATCACAATGAACAAAACAAAGTTCCTGTTCTCATGAAGCCAACATGTTAGTGGAGTGCAAAGGTGATCACTGGGAGGGGAAACCAAAAGGTACTTGTTCAACAAACAGGTATTAGGCGCCTGCTTTGTCCCTGCTTTAGACTAGGTCCTGGAGGTACAATACCAAAGCAGACCTGGTACTTGGCCAGGAGGAGTCACCAGCCAGGCCAGTATTGTGACCACCATTCCAGGGGAAATGTTTTCTCTCAGGTGGCTCCATTGGCCTTGGTCAGCTGCCCACTACCCACTGCCCCATCCCTTTACCCTTTTCTCTACCATAAGCAGCACAGGTTGGCTGAGAACTCACAGAAAGCTATTCATTCATACATCTACAAGGGACAGGACTAGTGATTCTTTGAAAAAAAATGGAAGGAGAATGTGGTTTCCAGGTTCATTTCAGAGCAGAGGGTGCAGACAGGACAGAGAAGCAGCAGCAGCTCTTGTTTCAGGGCTATTGTTAATATCTGTACCATATACACTGACCATCTGACTGGTAAGTGAATCAAAGCCTACAGCCTCACCCCAGCAAACCCTGCAACCTTCCTACTTCAAATGCACACTCCAGCAAGACAGGGATTTAGGAACCTGGGCCCTACTGTGGAGCTTCAAGAGACTGAGGCAAATTATCTATCCTGGGGATCAGCTGGAAGGGGAGAAACATTTGCCTTGGGAACAAACTAGTAAGAACTGGTCCAAGGCCAGGTGACAGGGTAGAGATCCTAGAAGACTGCGGAGATGGTGTTGTGGGCACAAAGATGCACTGCTCAGATCTCTCTCAGAACTGGATGCAGGGAGCTGAGTTCACTGACAGCCCTAGCTGCTACTCTTTTGGGCCTTTAGTGGTGTTCACATACAGGCCACGTTTTCCCCAGGCTTCTCCAAGCTAATGAGTACATCTAGCAGGGATGTCAGACATAGCCATTTCTGTGACATGGAACTCCTCCAACAGGCAAACCTTGCTCAGGAATTTCCCATCAATCTGGCAAGGGCTCTCTCAGAACTGTGCTGCAGTCTGAGACTCTTCCTTCTCAAACCTCCTTCCTTTCCTATCTCCTTTTTCAGGTTTCAGCCCTGCACTGTGGTGGGAAGGCTATCCCTGTCTAATCCCACTTCCATGCCTATATCTTTGCAATGTTTTCCCTCCAATAAATCGCTTGCACATTTGACACCATCTTGATGTCTGCTTCTCAGAGGGCCCACACTGGCGGAAGATGAAGATCCTGTGGGTCAAGACAAGTAACCTAATACATATATATGCCACCTGCAGCCTAGAAAGTTCAGTACCCACTGACAAGACAATATTGTTTTCCCAGGTCTAGGGGGTGGGAATGACATGGACTCATTTCTGATGATTTAGGAATCCTAGCCTCACACAGCTCCTATCCTACTGAGGAAAATTTGCACCAACTCTCCCCCTCAGCTCAGAGGTCTCCAGTTCCCTCAAGTAGGAGTCGAAAAATTCTCCCTCAATGTGTCAAAATATTTAATTCAAAAAAGAAATTCAGGTATACCTCAGTTTACCCAAGGGCTGTATCCTTGAGAAGTTAAGTGCAAATTAAATTTTGGTGAACCAGATCCTATTGTACATACCCTAGGAGGCTCACAATTAAAAAGAACTCTGGCTCTGGCTGGTGTGGCTCAGTGGATTGAGGGCTGGCCCGCAAACTAGAGGGCCGCCAGTTCAATTCCCAGTCAGGGCAAATGCCTGGGTTGAGGGCCAGGTCCCCAGTAGGGGGCATATGAGAGGGAATCACACATTGATGTGTCTTCTTTCCCTCTCTTTCTCCTTTCCTTCCCTCTAAAAATAAATAAATAAAATATTTAAGATAAAAAATAAAAAGAACTCTGCAGTTTATCAAAAGTCAGCATATTGCAATATCAATTGACAGTAAAGCTGATGACAAAGGATCCTCTTTGACCTGCCCCATAGCATTTTCCCAAGGGGGGTATAACTGTGAAGAAGTCAAGCAAATAGTTATTGTAGCTGGTCCCTGGCCTTGGGGAACTCTGAGCCCATTGATAAGACAGATAGGATCCAATTGGAGAACAACAGACCACAAAGATTGAATTTGAGCAATATCTGTGTGCTAACACCATTGTTAGTTCACTAGTTCTGAGAAGCAGGAGTGATTTTAGACGAGAATAATCAGGGAGGCCACTGAGAGTGGGCACCTGAGACTGAGTTCCAGGCATCCATACCACCATTACACACGGCTGTCCTGTTCTGCCCCTCCATGTCTACCCCAGTTGCTCCAGAGCCCTACTGTGTTCCCAGGGCCTGGCCACATGATTGGGGAGGCCCTGGCATGGTTCCTAGTGCCAGAGGTAGGGGTGAAGATATGTGGGCTAGTTGGAGTGCAGTCAGCCCACAGGGCCCAGCTGCAAGGCACAGGGCCAAGTTGACAATACTGGCCTGCGAAGAATCCTGCCATAGCCTCCAAAATACCAATAGAGGTTTTCTCCTTGTTTGAGGTTTGGTAACTATTTCATTTCTATTATGCCTTTTGTTTGCCCCAGTTTTCCTTTTCTTTGTAATACTGTTAATGGCCCTGCCTGGAGATGAGACAGGAAAGGCAGGGCAAGAGCCAAAAGATCACTTAAGTTATCAGAATGTGCCCTGGAGCCTCACAGCATCTATTTTAGCACCCGTTACTCCCATCCTTGAGGCCTGAGCCCACAGAAATTCCTCCCATAGCTTATTATCCATGGAGAAAGACTGCCAGGGCTCCAACTCTATTCTTTTCTTTTCCATCATGACTTCCCTAAACTGTGGCCCATTCCCTCAGCATTGAGCTCTTTGCTGGTCACTCTGTCCTGCACTGCCTTCTCCTCTCATTGGACACCCTCTTTCTGGACAGTCTCACTAATTTCCATGGCCATAATTATTGCTCCAGCCACCAGCTCTCCTCTAAACCCCAGATCTACATAGTCAACTGCCTTCTCTACTGCAGTTGCTTTCAAGCCTCTCAAATTCCACATGTCCAAAACTGAACTCATCATCTCCACCCACTAATAAATAACACTCCTCCAAAAAAGAAAAAAAAAAACTTTTCCTACCTCAGTCTCAGTGAATGGTACTACTATCCTTCTAGTTGTTCAAGCCAGAAAACTGGACAACTAACTATCCTGAACTCTGTACTTTGCTTCACCCACCACCCAAATCCAAGCTATCAGCAAGTCTTGTCAATCCTACCTCTTAAATATCTCTCAAATATTTTCACATCTCTCTAGTTCTGCTGACAATCTTTTAGTTAAGATTGCTCTCAGCTCATTTGTAGACAACTTAAATAACCTTATAATTTGTTTTTTCTGCCTCAGTATTTACCTCTTGTCCATTCAAGAGACCACCAGAGGACCACCAGTTTTTCCTTCCAAACAAATATGATCATATCCCTATCCTGCTTAAAAAATCTCTTCTGTGACATCTACTTCCAACTATATTTGAGCAATTTTTATTAGACTTTTTATCCTGTCATTAATAAAACCTAGAAAACTGGGAAAATATAGGAAACAGCTGTTTTAGACATCAGACAACAGTCAGTGCAGGGCTATGATCCATGAAAGAAGAGAAACAAATGAGGTGAAGTCTGTGATATCTCTTAGTTACTTTCTGGATCATGGTGTAGAAAGGGAAACTCCAGAAGAGCACAGTGGTCTCCCTAAGTTAAAGAGAAAAAAATGGCCCTGGCTGGTGTGGCTCAGTTGATTGAGCACCAGACTGTGAACCAAAGGGTTGCCAGTTCAATTTCCCAGTCAGGGCACATGACTGGTTTGCTGGCCAGATCCCCAGTGGGGGGCATGTGAGAGGCAACTATACATTGATGTTTCTCTCCCTCTCTTTCCTCTCCCTTCTGCTCTCTCTAAAAATAACAATATTTTTTAAAAAAATGGAGATTGAAGGACTGCAGTGTCTGGAATTTGCAGGGTAGAGCTCTGGAAAGAAGAAACACAGAAAAAATAGTTTCAGATATCTGCATAGAGACCTTCTTGATTGGATTGCTGAATACTAAACTACACATACATAAGTGAGAAAGTCAGGCAAAGAACTCCCAAGAAACTATAAGCTGAAATTCCCAGAGCTCTCACAGATTTTATAGACATTCAGTGTTCTACTAACCAGAGTAGAAAAACCTTGTGAAAATCCAGAGTATTGAATAGAATCCCCCCAAAATGTTATACCTTAGTAGTAATAAGAAACTAGCTCTAGAAAAAAATGCTAATCTAGATCTGCTATAATGAACTTCAGAAACAAGCCTGGAAAGACTTGGGTTGATGCACAAGTAACTTAACTGACTTTCAGAACTCATTTCAAAGATGACACAATAACCAGATATTCAACAATGAAACATACATAATATGTAGAATCCTATAAAAATTACTAGACAGGAAATTGTGGTTCTTCCATAACCAGGAAAAAATCAATCAATAGAAATAGAGCCAAAAATGACACAAAGGTGGAATTAGCAAGCAAGGATTTTTAAATACCTGTTATAAAAATGTTCAAAGACTTAAAGGAAAACATGAATATAATGAGGTAAGAAATTAATATATATATATGAGGTCTTCCTAGAAAAAGTCCAACCATTGTTAATATAAAGAGAATGGTGTACATGACATCAGAGTACCCTGGCAGGCAAGGAGAGTGGACTGAAATACCCATTCGTGAATAATGGTGACTTCACTGTATTAATCAGAAGCCATTGAGTGAGCATATGTACTTTGTGGCTGTTGTATTCAAAATGACTGAGCGAATAGAGCCACAAATCTGCATCAAGTTTTGTATTACGCTTGAACTTTCTTTGTGGAAACTATTTGGATTATCCAGAAAGCTGCAGCTATGGGCAACCGGTGATTGGCAGTTTCACCGCGACAACACACCTGCTCATGCATCATGTCTGGTGCAGAGATTTTTGGTGAAACATCAAATCACCCAGGTGACTCAGCTCCACTACAGCCCAAATTTGGCACCCTGAGACTTCTGCTTTTCCCCCAAACTAAAATCACCGTTGAAAGGGAAGAAGTTTCATACCATTGATGAGACTCAGGAAAATATGATGGGGCAGGTAATGATGATTGAGAGAAATGTGTGAGGTCCCAAAGTGCCCACTTTGAAGGGCACTGAGGTGTCATTGTCCTATGCACAATGCTATTTATATCTTTCATCTTTCTCAATAAATGTCTCTGTTTTTCATAATACATAGCTGGGTACCTTTGTACTGACCTGATATATCCAAATAGAATTGTTAGAGGTGAAAAATACAACATTTGAAAAAGAATTCAACAGTGAAGTGAAGGAAACCAGGACTCGAATCAACAATTTAGAACAGAAGGAGGAAATAAACATTCAACTGGAACAGAATGAAGAAACAAAAATTCAAAAAAAAAGAAAGACTTGGGAACCTCTGGAACAACTTTAAGCACTCCAACATCTGAATTATAGGGGTGTCAAAATGAGAAGAGGAAGAGCAAAAAATTGAAAACTTATTTGAAAAAATAATGAAGGAAAACTTCCCCAATCTGGTGAAGGAGATACACATGTAAGTCCAGGAACCTCAGAGAGTCCCAAAGAAGTTGCACTCAAGGAAACACACACGAGGGCACATCATAATTAAATTACCCAAGATTAAAGATAAGAAGGGAATCTTTTTTTAAGATTTATTTATTCATTTATCTTTACAGGGGAAGGGAAGGAGAGAAGGAGAGAAATATCAATGTATGGTTGCCTCTCGTGCATCCCCTGCTGGGAACTAGCCTGCAGGGAACCAGCCTACAACCCAGGCATGTGCCCTGACCGGGAATCAAACCGTGATCATGTGGTTCACAGGCCCGCGCTCAATCCACTGAGCTATATCAGCCAGGGCAAAAGGGAATCTTAAAAGCAGCAAGAGAATGGAGAGAGTTACCCACAAAGGACTTTCCATAAGACTATCAGCTGATTTTTCAAAAGAAACCTTATAGGCAAGAAAGGGCTGGAAAGAAGTATTCACGAGCAGATAATCTGTGAGGAACAACTAGGGAGCAAGATGGATCACACAACCCAGGGTTCCAGTATGGGGAAATAAAGCCTCAAAATCTCTGACTAAAAACATCTGTGGGGATTGAGGCAGCAGCAGAAAAAACTCCCAGCCTCACAAGAGAGTTCATCGGAGAAACCTGTAGGGTCCTAGAATGTACACAAACCCACCCACCCAAGAATCAGCACCAGAAAGTCCCAATTTGCTTGTGGGTCACTGAGGAAGTGACTGAAAATGAGCAGAGAGCAGAGCGAGTGGCAGTATTCCCCCTCCTCCACATTCAGAGTCACAACCCAGTGATGTGGGTTGCCCCACTCTGGTGAACACTTGCTATATAACAAGCACACCCAGACAAAAAAAATGGCCCAAGTGAAAGAACAGTTCAAAGCTCCAGAAAAAATACAACTAAGTGACAAAGAGATAGCCAACCTATCAGATGCACAGTTCAAAACACTGGTTAACAGTATGCTCTAGGAACTCAGTGGGTACTTCAACAGTATAAAATAAAACCCAGGCAGCAATGAAGTTTGCATTATGTGAAATGTAAAAATATCTATAGGGAACCAACAGTGACGAGAAGGAAACCAGGACTCAAATCAACAGTTTAGAGCAGAAGGAAGAAGCAAACATTGAACCAGAACAGAATGAAGAGACAAGAATTTTTTTTAAGATTTTATTTATTTATTTATATTTAGAGGGGAAGGAGAGAGGGAGAGAAACATCAATGTATGGTTGCCTTTTGTGCGTCCCCTGCTGGTAGTTAGCCTGCAAGGAACTGGCCTGCAACCCAGGAATATGCCCTGACTGGGAATCGAACCGCGATCGTCTGGTTCGCAGGCCTGCGGAGACAAGAATTTTTAAAACATGAGGAGACGCTTAGGAATCCCCAGGACATCTTTAAATGTTCCAACATCTGAATTATTGGGGAGCCAGAAGGAGAACAGGAAGACCAAGAAATTGAAAAGTTATTTAAACAAATAATGAAGGAGAACTTCCCCAATCTGGAAAAAGAAATAGACTTTCAGGAAGTCCAGGAAGCTCAGAGAGTCCCAAAAAAGTTGGACCCAAGGAGGAACACACCAAGGCACATCATAATTACATTAGCCAAGATTAAAGATAAGGAGAGAATCTTAAAAGCAGCAAGAGAAAAGGAGAGAGTTACCTACAAAGGAGTTCCCATAAGACTATCAGCTGATTTCTCAAAAAAAACACACACCAACTTTACAGGCAAGAAGGGGCTAGAAAAAATATTCAAAGTCATGAAAGGCAAGGACCTACATCCAAGATTACTCTACCAAGCAAAGCTATCATTTATAATAGAAGGGCAGATAAAGTGCTTCCCAGATAAGGTCAAGTTAAAGGACTTCATCATCACTCAGCCCTTATTATATGAAATGTTAAAGGAACTTATCTAAGAAAAAGAAGATTAAAAAATATGAACAGTAAAGACAACAAACTCACAGCTATTGACAACTGAACCTTAAAAAAAGCTAAGCAAACAACTACAACAGGAACAGAGTCACAGAAATGGAGATCACATGGAGGGTTATCAGTGGGAGAGTGGGAGGGGAAGAGGGGGGAAAGGTACAGAGAATAAGTAGCATAAATGGTAGGTAGAAAATAGACAGGGGGAGGTTAATAATAGTGTAGGAAATGTAGAAGCCAAACAACTTATATGTATGACCCATGGACATGAACTAAAGGGGGGGAATGCAGGTGGGAGGGGGTATGCAGGGCAGAGGTGAATAAAGAGCAAGGGGGAGAATGGGACAACTGTAATAGCATAATTTATAAAATATATTAAAAAATAAAAAATAGACAGTGGTGGTTAAGAAAAGCGTATGAAATGCCCTGGCTGGTGTGGCTCAGTCCATTAAGTGCCAGCCTGCAAAATGAAAGGTTGCTGGTTTCATTCGCAGTCTAAGGCACTTGCCTGGGTTGCAGGCCAGGTCTCCAGTGGGGAGTGCGTGAAAGGCAACCACACATTGATGTTTCTCTCCCTCTCTTCCTTCTAAAAATTAATAAATAAAATCTTCAAAAAAGGGAATAGTATAGGAAATGGGAAAGCCAGAGAGCTTATATGTATGACCCATGGACATGAAGGGGAATAAATGAGAGAAAAAATGAGACAACTGTAATAGAATAATCAATAAAACGTATTTTTTTAAAAAGAATTTATAAAAAAAAAGAATTTATATACCTATTTACAGACCATCAAAATATATGAAGTCAGAGCTGGCATAACTAAGGGGAGAAACAGTACTATAATATAGTTGGAGACCTCAGTACCTCACTCACAACAATGAATAGGACAGAAGATAACAAAATAGATGAATTAGTGCAATAAACTAACCAGATCCAACAGACATATACAAGGTCTGTCTGAACAAATTCTAGCTATTGTTAATACAAAAAGAATGGTTTGCATGACATCACTGTAACCTGAAAGCCAAGGAGAATGGACTGGAATGTGCATGCATGAACAATGACAACTTCATTGTACTAGTCAGTGGGGATGGTACATGCTGTTGAGTGAGCATGTGTACTGTGTGGCTGTCACATTAAAAATGTCTGAGTGAGTAGAGCAATGTATCTGCATCAAATTTTGTCTTAAGCTTGAACATTCCTCCAAGGAAACTATTTGGATGATTCAGAAGGCCACAGCTATGGGCAACTGGTGATTGGCAGCTTCATCGCTACAATGCATCTGCTCATGCATCACAGCTCAGGCAGAGTTTTTTTTTTGCAAAACATCAAACCACCCAGGTTACTCAGCCCCCCTACAGGCCAGGTTTGGTGCCCTGAGATTTCTGGCTTTTCCCAAAACTCAAATTACCTTCAAAAGGGAAGAGATTTCAGACCACCGATGAGATTCAGGAAAATATGACGGAGCAGCTAGCTGATGGTGATTGGAACTGTGCGGGGTCCCCAGATGCCTACTTTGAAGGGGACTGAGACATCACTGTCCTATGTACAATGTTTCTTGTGTCTCCTATCTTTTTCAGTAATCATCTTTTTCATAAAAAAGTAAACAAATCTGAATCAGGAAGAATCAGAGAATCTGGACAGATAGATTACAACTATTGTAATAGAAGCAGTAATCCAAAAACTTCCAACAAAGCTGGTTGGCTTTGCAGGTGAACTTTACCAAACATTCAAAGAACTGATAAGCACTGGTTGGTTAGAACATCATCCTGATATGCCAAGGTTGAGGATTCAATCCCTGCTCAGGGAACATAACAAGAATCCACCAATGAATACATTAAATGCATAAATAAGCGGAGCAAAATTCTCTCTCTCTCTCTCTCTCAAAAATCAATCAAGAAAAAAAAACTTAAAAGAACTAGTAAGTATCCTTCTCAAACTATTCCAAAAAAATTCAAGAGAAGGGAAGACTCTCAAGCTCATTTTACAAGGCTGGCATTATCCTAATTCCAAAGCCAGATAAAGACACTACAAAAAAGAAAGTTATAGGCCAATATCCCTGATGAATATAGGTGCAAAAATCCTCAAAAAATAAGCAAACCTGATCCATCAATACATTAAAAGTATCATACACCATAATAAAATTTCCTTTTTCATGAAGGGTCCACATGAGATGCCCCTGGGATGAAAGTTATGAGGCCAGGCTGCCAGTCCCACCCCTGCTTCCTGGATCCTTTCCCTTTTTGGGCTTCGTTGTCTCCATCCGTACAGATGATAAGGCAGGACAGGTAGAGTGGAATCACAGTTTTCAAACTGATTCAGTTTGATGCACTTCTTTTAAACAAAATCTAATGTAGCAGCTCAACATATATGACAGATGAAAATAGAGTGGATCCAACCCCAATTCCCTCCTCAGAAGTTTGCCCAAAATGCACAGGGTGTCTCCAATCCCCCTTTAAAGATCGCTAGGTTAGGGCAGTGCTTTGCTGTGCATCAGCATCCCCTGGAAGATTTGTTGAAATGCAGATTGCTGAGCCCCACCCTGAGTTTCTGATTTGGCACATATGAGATATGGCCCAGAATTTGCATTTCTAATTCCCAGGTGATGCTGGTACAGGGACCACAATCTGAGATACTGGGTTATGTTATACCTATGGACATTTCTATAATTCATGTCTAGTCACTCAATATTCACATTAATCCACCTCAGATAGATTATCTAAGATATTCAAAGATGGGAGAGGAGCCAGCATTGTGCCTGACACATAGTGGGCACTCAGTCAAAGTTGGTGAGATCTTATTCCAAATGCCTTGCCTGTAAGTCTCTTTAGGTGTAAAGCCATGGTAGCAACTGGTCACAGGACTGACAGAAGCATAAACCTTTCCTTTAATGAGTTTACAGTCTGCCATGGCCCCTCCACCCCCCCAGGAAATAACACCCCCACTCATTCCACCAATAAAGGTTATTCCATTTCCAGACACTCTTTTTTCCTGGTCAACTCAATAGAAAGGGGGTGGCGGTTTGGTCCTTGGCTGCTCAGCATTTCTCAGATGCTCTCCCAATGTGTAGGGAGCACAGCCTCTGTAAGTTCATCCAGGGCAATGATCTTACTTTTACCACTCTTCCCAGCATCTCTTATGGCTTCTAGCCCAGTGGCTGGCACAGAATGAGCACTCAATTATAAATTTGAATAGAATAAAGAAAGCATGAGGTCTACGGCCATACCACCCTGAACGCGCCCGATCTCGTCTGATCTCGGAAGCTAAGCAGGGTCGGGCCTGGTTAGTACTTGGATGGAAGAAAGCATGAGAATCCCAATTCACTCAGCCCATACAAATCACCAACCTACCTATCCTGGCTCAGAAGTTCCAAACCCACCCTCTGGTCAAGACTGCTCACTTGGGAACTTTGGAAGAGCATGTGGGGAGGGGGGTTTCCAGCCATGTTCACCTGGGATTGCCAGGCACCCTGGAGGCCTTGTGAACCGGCTTCAGGAATGTATGGGACCTCCCATTTGTCACATCCTTCTTTTCAGCCTTACCACTTTCTTAAATAAATTGGCACTGACCTGGGTGACAGACTTGATCATTTCCCTTTGCTTCATGATTGTGTTAAGTGACTGCCAAAGGCTTGTTCCTGAATAGTCAGCACATTCCTCAGGACTGAGTGGGAGCCCATCTGCTCTGGGAGTGCTTCCTTTCCTTTACTGTGCTATTTTAGCTCCAACTTCCCATTTGGACAGGAGCATCCTCCAGTCAGTGGGGAAGGGGAGAGGGTGGAGAGGAGTGCCACAGTCTTCAATCATTTCTCACTCACTTCCCTGGCCTCTCTAGAAATATATCAACAATAATCAGATAATGTGCCAGATGTTGCTCTAAGCTCTCTATATGTGTTCATCCATTTCATCTTTATAACACCCCTCTGAGGAAGGTGCAAATCCTACCTACATGTTTCAGATGACAAAATAGGTGCTGAGAGGTGAAGTGGCTTGCCCAAGGTCACCCAGCCAGGAAGCAGTAGGTCTGGAATTTGAAACCAGACTGTTTACTTAGACTGTAGGTTCCCTGGTATATGCTCTTAACCACTATACTGCTACCTCTTGGCATTAAGGCCACCTCACAGCATTTGAGGTGCCATGTTATCATAACTCCCTATACCTCTTCAACATATCCCCCTGTTATTCCAAGTGGTCTTAATCTTCCTGATAACCATAACCGGAGCCTCTGGAATAAGGCAGTCCTGAGTTCAAATTACAACTCTGCAACTCAATAGCCATGTGAACTCTGTTTCCCTTTGTGCCTCGATTTCCTGATCTGTAAACTGAGGATAATAATGGCAATTATCTCATAAGATAGCTGTGAGCATTTAGATCAAGCAGTGTAGATACCCCCATCACCACCACCACCTCCTCTTCAAGCCAGCCCCAGCATCCTGCAGAGGAAATGGTGCTTCACGCCCTTGCACTTAACATTCTAGCCCTCTGTGTCTGTCTTTCCTGTTCCAAATGAAAGGCAAGCCTCCATTTACAGATTCCCTAGGCTTTTCAAAACTTGGTGATTACAATTCCTCCCAGGAGATCAGAGAAACCCATTTCCCTAACATTCTTAGCAGGAATTCTATTGTCATTTGGTAACTTAAACATGGCCAAGGTGGCCCAGCCCATCTCCTTTCCTCCCCACCCTTAGTGTAGGCAGAGAAGAGACAGCTTCACTGAAATACAGATATACTCCACCAGCTTTCTGTACCCAAAGTCTCCCAGAGCAAAATTCACAGCAAAGAAAGGCCCCATTTCAAATAGTATTTATTTGGAACCCGAGAATTCATTGCTACACCAGTGACTGTAAAAATGAGCCTCTCTTTGTCTTCTTTACAGAAAGTTTTTAAGTACTGGGCAGGGAATATCCAGTATTTTCCCCCACCTTCTTAAATGTCTTTCTCCCATAATTCCATTCTCCTCTAGCTGCATAGTGTCTTGTGACTTATGTTCAGCAGGATAGAGCATAGCGTTACCTATAAGCAGGCAGTTGAAATTAAAAAAGGATGACAGTTCAGTTAGTTCTTCATCCACAGACTGAGCCCTAACCCTGGCTACTTAATCTTGTTCATAGGCTGAGTATACAAATGCAGAATGAGGTAACTCAAACTTAGAGAGGTAAAGTATTTGAACTGCACCACACAGAACCAATCCTCTATCTCAGCCATATACTGACCATAAACTTCAACCCATGTTTTTTTTCTTGTGCCCTTAGTTATTTTTACTTTTTATTTTTTTTAAATTTAATTATTGTTCAAGTACAGTTTTCTGTCTTATATATTCCCAGCCCTGCCCCCCAGTGGTCCCCACCTCCCTCCCACTTCCACCCCCACCTTAGTTATTGTCCATGTGTCCTTTCTACTTGTTCATGTGAATCCTTCCCCTTTCCCCCTGCGATTCTCTCCACTCTCTCCTCTAGTCCCTGTCAGCCTGTTCTGTATTTCAGTGTCTTTGGTCATATTTTGTTGGTTGTTTGTTTTGTTGTTTAGATTCCTGTTAACGGTGATATCATATGGTATTTGTCTTTCACCGCCTGGCTTATTTCACTCAGCATAATGCTTTCCAGTTTTTAACCACAAAGAACAAGAAGACTACAAGCATGTGGATGTATAAGTGCAAAGATATCCCTATTGCTAGGTTTCTAACTCAAGGACAAGTGAGTGGATAACACACCTTTGTCTCCGAGGGAAAGCTCACTTCTTGGAGTGCTGGGCCTATTAAAAAGAATTCTTGCCTAGAGAGATTGATGTGAATGGTAAAAGAAATCAATAATTTGCTATTAAATGCAGTCCAACCTCACTTAGTCAAACTAATACTAATTGGAGGTAGCCCTTCAAATTAGTGAACCATTTGTATTGAAGGTTACTTGTAAAGAAATGAAGCTTTATTGCTTTGAATAATTCACAGTAACACCAAGTAGGTTAACAAATCATAGCTTAATGGATGTCTTAAGAGACCTGACTTAAGGAAATGAAAAGGATCCCCAACATCAACCATTTGTATGTGAATGGTGCTGCCTTGAAGTATGGAAACTCAGAGCAAGGAGCCTATTTATATTCAGCCGCCTCTTTCTGCCCAAAATGGCCAAAGTAAGGCCAGATACTGCCCTGCACTGTAGCCATTTGGTACTCTTGGGGTGTCTTCTCATGAAGTTTTACTGTAAAAGGAAATGATAGAAGTGACCTTAGGTGTAGCAGGTGCAATCCTTCCACTCATGGAATAAAAGATGGCTTTGAAATACTGTCATTTCCTTTTACTTTTTTTCCCTAAGTAGACATTGAGGGAAAAAAGTTACCAACACAAGTCAAATACCTCAGTGCTTTATCAAAACCCGGAACAAACATTAAGGAGAAAAATATCTGAAGGTCGAGGAAGGGAAATAAACAAGAAGAGTACGTAAAGCATGAATCACTCATTACCACCTGATGGTTCCTTAAAAATAAAAATAAAATGTAGCAGGAAATAGAGTACATGCCACAGCTTGACATTTTTCTAGAAGACCTGGCACAGAATCTCTGCCTTTTTATTTCACAGAAGGAACTGACCTTTGGCTTCTAACTTGGATTGCCATTTCCTTAAGCCTTTACAAAGCACAGGGTTGGACAATGATGATCACCCAGTAGCAGTGCCCGCTTCTTTCCTGGACACTGGGAGTAGAGAAAGGAGAAGTGCATTTTATTTGCATAGATTTAATTAGTTACATCTCATTTCCCAAAGGCTTTAAGGTAGCTTACAATAAAATAATAATATAGTAGAAACAAGGAGTTGGACCAGGGTGATATCAATAGAACTTTTAAAAACCCAGTGTAAAAAAACCCCTCAAAGACCATATAGAGTTCATTACAGGGAGTTAAAAAGAGCAGAATTGAGATTCAAACCAGCTCAGACCGAGGGACTATCTCTTGAGAGAGGACAAGCTTCCCAGATCGACCTCCCTAGAAGTGTGATCTTGGACCATATAACTTCTCTGAGCCTCAGTTTCCCCCTCTGGATGATGAGTCTAAGAGATATTGTCTATTTTATATAACATTTATAAGGATTCAATGAGATGATGTCTATGAACCATTGTCCATGCTGTCTGGCAGAAGACACATGCTCATTAAACGGTGTATATGAGAACCAATATGAAGACAGCCTTACATTATGCAATAAAAAACATTTGCTCATGACAGGGTGTCATTTGCTCCTCACACTAGCCAGGACTTGGGCTCAGGATCACCGAGAGAACAGAGAACAGGGGTAGTTTTTAGGGAAAACTTTCTGCAGAAGATTGGATTTCCTTTTCTTTTTCTGAGATAATTCTTTAATTACAACTCATAGTGAAGAAAAAAGAATGGATCTTTTGAAGGCCATGTAGGATTTGCAGAGATAGAACTGCAGTACATATGAGGAATGAGATGACAGTATGTAGGTAGTAAGAAGACCCTCCCTACTAGAGCAGAGGGACATGTAGGAAATAAGAGCAGGGAGGAGAGGACTCTGGCCATATTGTGAAGGAATTTGGACCCCATATGACAGGAAATGGGGAGTCATTGAAGGATTTGAACAGGTCGGTCAAGGGAAGGATGTGACATGTTGAAAGGGATGTTTTCAAAGGTGGAGTCTGTCTGCTGCTGTCTGCACTGTGCAGGCTAGGGTCGGGGTGGGGGTTGGGAAGAAGCAGAGACTGCAGGCCAGCTACAATGACCAAAGAAGAGACAGATGGTGAGAGCTCAAGCTAAGAAAATAGAATTGGAGAAGATGGGTGATTCCCAATTCTAGTCAGGGGCACTTGAGAGAGAATGATTTGCAACTAATATACTTTCCTTCTAGACTCAAAATTCCATGAAGGCAGGAACTGTGCATGTCTTGTTCACCACTGTACCCTCCAAAATGTAGTGTAATACTTGGCACATAGTATGTGCTCAGCAATATTGAATGAATGAATGTGTTCATGCCACTTTTATACAGACAGTAAAAGTAAGAATTCTTGCTTGTTCAATAATAAGAAAAACAAAATAGAGGATCACCCAAAAAATCTCATTGCTTTAACTCTCTCTGAACCCACACTGACAATCTGGTGTAAGAAGTAGCCCAGGAGCAGGGAGAGCCAAAGCAAGCTCATAAAGAAGCCACCCAAAGAAGAACACGAGTGCTCTGTAGGAAGCATGCCAACCACACATCCCCCAGAAAGTTCACACAATATAGCAACATTAGAAAGCAGGCAAATTATGGATGAAAGGAGATTTTTTAATGGGGGTATTTACTTTACAAAACAATTAGCTGAAAATCCATATAAAGTAACAAACTGACTCACTATTACACTTAATTTGAGACCAAGATCTGACTTACTAAAATCATATTTCCATCCAAAATACTGTATATTAAGGATAAAAGCCCTGACCTGGGAGTCCAGAGACCTAACCCTTGATCCAGGTGAGTAACAGAAAGTGATGGTTAATAGAACAGGCACTGGAGTCAGGCTGCCTGGGTTTACATTCTGCCTGAACCTTAGGCAAATGGCTTAGCTTTTCTGAGCTACAACTTCCTCATCTGAAAAATGTGATAATAAAACATTTGATTCTGTCTGATACAGCATTGTGAGGGTTAAGTGAGGTTATGAATGTTATATATTCAGCAGTGCCTATAGGGTCTCAGTAAGTGTTGACTTTTACTTTAAATCTTAACCATACAGCCTTAGGCAAATCATTTCTCTTGGGCTTTCGATTTCTGGTGAACCTGAGGCTTCTTCCATCCATACCTTAGGGAAGTGATCCCTACCTATACCGTGAATTCATCATCAAACCTGCATCTCTATCCTCTAGAGACCCTAGCTGATAACTCTTTCCTTACAAGGACCATTGAGACTTTGAGAAAAGTGAGGAAGCCCAAATACAACACTAGGATAAATGCATTTTACTTAATATACTTGCTAACATTCCAAGTCACTCATACAACTCCCACCCTTAAATACTGGTCCCTTTGGCCCCTCGCAAGCTGCCCCACTTCCTTAACCATGTCCATCCCAGATCCTAAGGGATAATAATCCCAAGAGTTCTTCTCTCCTTTGGACAGCATCCCCAGCCCACCCCATATTTGGAATTAGAGCCCTAAATTTTTTAGGTTTCTCTTCTTTACCCCACTCCAACCCAGGGAACTGTGATTGCACCAACCTCTGCTGCCCTCTGCTGTCTGGCTTCAGATATGCTGGTCCCAGTGGGGAAGTTAAGTCAGCTTCCAAGCATCTTTAAATTTTTCCAGTCTCTAGGTGCCAGCCTGACCTCAAGAACACAATGTGGATGTCTTCTGCAAATCCACATTCAACCTTAATCAACATAAACGCACACAGTCTTTCCTACTTACATGCAATATATCTAAGCCAGAGCTGGTGTGGCCCATGAGTTTGGAACTGTTGTCTTCAACAAAGAAGGTGAACTGCTAGAGTGAGCCGTGTTTTCTCATCTAAGCCTCCAACTAAAAAATTCAACAATCATTTATTTGAGCACTTTCTGTGTGCAGGGCAATATGCTAAATATTGCACATGCATTATCTTATTGAATCCTGGAAACAACCTTGGGAGTAGATAAAATTATTATTATCCCTATTTTACAGATGAAGGAACTGAGATTCAGAGAAGTAAATGTCTTGCCTACAGTCACAGAGGCAGTGAGTGGCAGAGAGGTGGCAACTGCCACAGACCCCCACTGGTTTGTCTGCATCTACTCTATTGCCTTCAAACTAGCCTCTACATCGTAGTCAGTGGTTGAGAACAAAAACTTTGGAGTTAGATCTGGATGGCTCTAGCAGCTCACCTTCTTTACTGAAGAAAACAGCTCCAAACTCATAGTGTGTGGATTTGTGTTGATTAGGGAAGAGCACAGATATTGCAGAAGATAATCACAATTATCTTTAGATGTATTTAAGAAGTGGACTTGACAAAATGTGGTTACTGAATGTGATGGCAGTAGAGGAGAAAGGGTCTGAAATGATTATCAACATTCTGGATTGGGCAACTGGGTGTAAAGTGATACTAATCTTTGAAACAGAAACATTGAACATAATTGGATGAGGAACATGTTGGGATATGGAGGAAATGAAGAAATTCATTTTGGACATTGTGAATGTGAGATAGCCAGGTAGAGGTAGTTAGTGAGTAATTGCTTTTATGAGTTTAGAGCTGAAGAAATAAGGCTGGACTGGCATCAACTTGTAAATCCTTCCAGGGATGGTGAGATACAAGAGAAAAGACCAGGGCTGACACCAGAGCACCAATATTTAAGGGGAAGGTAGAATCAGAGGAGTGCAGGTAGATGGCTAAGATGAAGCAGACATGAATAGAGGAGTAAAACCAGAAAGAAATTGTCCAGGAAGTCAAAGAAAGGGAACAGTACTACCAGATCAACTTCCACAGAAAGGTCAGTGCCTTTTAAAATGGTCCTTTAGATTTTATCATTTAAAGTCTGTTCTGGTCATCTACTTCTATGTTTTTAATTAAAAAGTCACCCTAAAACTTTGTGGCTAAAACAACGCAAATCATTATATTATCTCAGGATTTCTGTGGGTTAGGAATTCAGGGGCTGAGTAGTCTTGCTCAAGTTCTCTCATATCAGTATAGTCAGAGAGTGGCTGGAGCTGGATCATTGTGAGTAGGGAGGTGGCTGGAGCATTTGAGGTTGATCAGGCATCTCTCTTCATATGGTCTTGGGGCCTTGCCACACCACCTCTCTGCATGGGCTAGTTTGAGCTTTCTCACATTCTGGAGGTCTCAGGGTAGGTGAGCTGCTTACACGGCAGGTAAGGATCTCATGTTTTTATACATTAGCAACAAACAATCCAAAAACACCTTAAGAAAACAATTTTATCAATAATAGCATGCAAAAGAATAAAATAGCTATCAATATATATAATTAAGGGGGTGAAAAAACTTGTATATTGAAAAACACAAAACATTGTTTACACAAACTAAAGAAGGACTAAACAAATGCAGAGATCTTCTGTGTTCATGGATTAGAAGATTAAATATTGTTAAGTAGCAATACTACCTAAAGAAATCTAAAAATTCAATGCAATCCCTATCAAAATTCCAATGGCTTTTTTTTTAAGAAGTGGAAAAACTGAGTATCAAATACATGTGGAGTTACAAAGAAACCTGGATAGACAAAAAATCTTCAAGAAAAATAATAGAGTTGAAGGACTCACACTTTGGTTTCAGAATTTACTACAAAGCTACAGCAAACAAAATAGTGTGGTACTGGCATAAAGACAGACACATAGGCCAATGGTATAGAATGCATAATCCAGAAATAACCCTTATTGGTATGGCCAAATACTTTTTGACAAGGGTGCCAAAGTCATTATACAAAAATTGACTCAGAATGAATCAACAACCTAAATATGAGAAAATACTTAGAAGAAAACATGAAGAGAAAACTTTATGACCTTAAATTTGGCAATGGATTCTTATATGACAGAAAAAATATAACCAACAAAAGAAAAATTGAAAAATTGGATTTTATCAAAATTTAAACTTTTGTTTTCAAAAGGCATTATCAAGAAAGTAAAGACAACTACAAAATGAGAAAAAATATTTGCAAACCGTATATCTGATAAAGGCTTACTGTCTAATATATATATCACAACCCAACAACAAATAAAACAATTTTAAAATGGGCAAGGGGCCTGAACAGACACTTTTCCAAAGAAGATATACTAATGACAAACAAACACATGAAAAGGTTATTAGCACTATTAATCATTAGGAAAAAAATCTAAACCATGAAATACGACTTCACACTCCTAATGGTGGCTAGAATTTTTAAAATGGAAAATAAATGGTGGTGAGTCTGTGAAGAAATTGATACCCTCATACATTGCTAGTAGGAATGTAAAATGGTGTGGAAAATAGTTTGCTGATTCCATGAAAAGTTAAACAGAAATACCACGTGACCTAGCAATTCCACTCTTAGAACAAGGAAGGGCATTACATAATAATAAAGGACTCAATCAAACAAGAGGATATAACCCCTGTAAACATTTATGCACCCCAAAGAGGAGCACCTAACTATATAAAGCAAGTATTGATGGCCATAAAGGGAGAGATTGACAGTAATACTGTCATAGTAGGTGTTCTTTAACACCCCATTGATATCACTGGATAGATGTTCTAGACAGAAAATTAACAAGGAAAAAGCTGCCTTAAATGATGCACTAGATCAGATGGATTTAATATGGGGCTATAACAAGTCTCAATAAATTTTAAAAGATTGAAGTCATGTCAAGCATCTTCTCCAACCACAATGGTATGAAGCTAGAAATCAATTACAAGAATAAAACTGAAAAACAGACAAACACATAGAGGCTAAATGAACAGGTCACTAAACCATAAACTGGTCAACAAGGAGATGAAAGAAAAAAATCAAAAGAAGCCTTGAAACAAATGAAAATGAAAACACAACAATTCAAAATGTATGGAACACAGCAAAGAAGTCCTAAGAGAGAAATTAATAGCAATACAGGCACACCTCAAGAAATAAGAAAATCTAAAATAAACAATCAAACCTCACACCTGAAGGAACTAGAAACAGAACAACAAGACCAAATTGAGTAGAAGAGAGGTAATAATAAAGATAAGAGCAGGAATAAACAAAATAGAGCATAAACAAAATAAAAAATCAATAAAACCAAGAACTAGTTCTTTAAAATGATAAACAAGATTGACAAACCTTAAAACAGACTAGTGAAGAAAAGAGAGGAATAAGTTCATCCAGCCAAGATGGAGGCATAGGCAGAAAAGCTTCGCTTCCTCACACAACCAAAAGAAAGATAACGACCAATTTAAAAACAAAGAACAACCAGAATTGCCAGAAAATCATCGGCATGGAAATCCAACAACCAAGTAATTAAACATTCATCCAGACTGGTAGGAGGGGCCAAGACAGGCAGCTGGGGCAGAGAGGATGTGCGGCAAGGCAGTCAAGGCAAGGCAGTGGACAGCATGAGTGATTCCACGTTTGTGTGCAGATAAGCTGGGAGGAGCAACAGGGGAGTGAGACAGACCATGCAACACAGGGTTACAGCGTGGGAAACTAAAGACTCAAAACCCCTGGCTATAAAAAATCTGTGGGTGTTGCAGCACCGGGAGAAACTCCCAGTCTCACACAAGAATCCGTCAGAGAGGCCCATAGGGTCCTAAAATGTACAAAAACCCTCCCACCTGTGAATCAGCACCTAAAAGGGCATAATCCACTTGTGGGAAGCAAGGGAAGTAATGGAAAGTGGGGCAAGAGCCTAGCAAGCAGCATTGTTTTCTCTCTGACCCCTCCTCCACAGACAGCACCACAATGCAGCAAAGAGGGTTGCCCCACCCTGGTGAATATCTAAGGCTCCACACCTTACCACATAACAGGTGTGCCGAGACAAAGAAATATGACCCAAATGAAAGAACAGATCAAAACTCCAGAAAAATAAATTAGCAATCAGGAGATAGATAGACAACCTATCTAATGCAGAGTTCAAAACACTGGTAATCAGGGTGCTCACAGAATTAAGTGAGCAAAATGGCTGCAAAATAAAGGAAGAAATGAAAGCTACCCAAAGTAAAATAAGGCAAAATATGCAGGGAACCAACAATGAAGGGAAGAAAACAGGGACTCAAAAAATTGGAACAAAAGGAAGAAATAAACATTTAACCAGAACAGAATGAAGAAACAAGAATTCAAAAAAAAAAATGAGAAGAGGTTTAGGAACCTCTAGGACAACTTTAAGTATTCCAACATCCAAATCATAGGGCTGTCAGAAGAAGAAGCAAAAAACTGAAATCTTATTTGAACAAATGATGAGTAAAAATTTCTCCAATCTGGCAAAGGAAATAGACTTCCAGGAAGTCCAGGAAGCCCAGAGAGTCCCAAAGAAGTTAGACCCAAATTAGATGTCTTTATTTCTTAATCTTGTCTGATTTCTGTGGCTGACTTTCAGTACTACAGAACACACCAAAGCACATCATAATTAAGTTGCCTAAGATTAAAGATAAGAATAGAACCTTAAAAGCAGCAAGAGGGAAGGAAAGTGTTACTGACAAAGGAGTTCCCATAAGACTATCAGGTAATTTCTCAAAAGAAATTTTACAGGCAAAAAGGGGTTGGAAGGAAGTATTCCAAGTCATGAAAGGCAAGGATCTACATCCAAGATTACTCTATCCAACAAGGCTATCACTTAGAATGGAAGGGCAGATAAAGTGCTCCCCAGATAAGGTCAAGTTAAAAGAGTTCATCATCACCAAGCCCTTATTACATGAAATGTTAAGGGAACTTATCTAAGAAAAGGAAGATGATAAAAAATATGAACAGTAAAATGAGAACAAACTATCAACAATCAAACCTACAAAAAAAGTAAGCAAACAACTAGAATTGGAACAGAATCACAGAAATGAAGATAATATGGAGGGTTATCAGTGAGGAGGGGGAGGGGGAGAATGAGGGAAAAGGTACAGGGAATGAGAATCATAAATTATGTACAAAATACACAGGGGGAGATTAAAAATAATATAGGAAACGTAGAAGCCAAAGAACTTTTATGTATGACCCATGGACATAAACTGGGGGGAGGAGAATGTGGATGGAAAGTGGGGATGGATGGAGGGGACAAAAGGGGGGGGAATGGGACAACTATAATAGCATAGTCAATAAAATATATTTTAAAGAAGAAAATTATAGGCCAATATCTCTCATGAACATAAATGTAAAAATCCCCAACAAAATATTAGCGAACTAAATTCAGCAATACATTAAAAAGATCATAACCACGATCAAGAGGAATTAATTCCTGGAATTTAATATTTGTTCAATATTCACAAATCAAGTAACACGATACACCACATAAACAAAGTGAAGGATAAAACCATGGGATCATATCAATAGGTGTGGAAAAAGCATTTGACAGATCCCAGCAGCCAGTTATGATGAAAACCTCCAGCAAAATAGGAATAGAGGGAACATACCTTAACATAATAAAGATTATATATGACAAACTCATAGTTAACATCATACCTAATGGGGAAAAAAAACTAAAAGTGTAATCCTTAAGATCAGAATCAAGATAAGGATGTCCACTTTCATCACTCTTAATGTAGTACCGAAAGTCTTAGCCACAGCAATCAGACAAGATAAAGAAATACAAGCATCTAACTTGAAAGGAAAAAGTAAAACTGCCATTATTTGAGAATGACATAACACTATGTATAGATAACCCTTAAGATTCTACCAAAGAAATTTTGGAACAACAAATGCATTCAGTAAAGTAGCAGTATACAAAACAAATATTCAGAATACAGCAATAATGAACTATCAGAAAGGGAAACTAAGAAAACAATCCCATTTACAATTGCATAAAAAAATGAACCTAGCCCTGGCTGGTGTGGCTCAGTGGATTGAGTGCCAGCCTGCAAACCAAAGGGTCACTGTTTCAATTCCAGGTCGAGGCCCATGCCTGTGTTGTGAACTGTGTCCCTGGTACGGGGCACATGAGAGGCAACTACATATTTATGTTTCTCTCCCTCTTTTTCTCCCTCCCTCCCCATCTCTCTGAAAATAAATAAATAAATCTTTTTTTAAAAAATGAGCCTAGGGATGAATTTAACCAAGGGGGGTAAAAGACCCGTACTTGGAAAATTATAAGATATCAAAGAAATAAATTAAATACACAAATAAGCAGAAGCATATACTGTGCAAATGTATAAGAAGAATTAACATCATTAAAATGCCCATACTACCCAAAGCAATCTACATATTCAAGACAATTCCTGTTAATATACCAATGGCCTTTTTCACAAAACTTGAACACATAATTCAAAAATTTATATGGAACCACAAAAGACCCCGAATAGCCACAGCAATCTTGAGAAAGAAGAACAAAGGTCAAGGTATCATGCTACCTGGTATTAAACTATACTACAAGGCTACAGTAATAAAAATGCATGGTACTGGCATTAAAAACAAGCATGTAGATTGCTGGAACAGAATAGAGAGCTCGGAAATAAGCCATGCCTAGATAGTCAACTAATACATGAAAAAAGAGGCAAAAACATACAATGGGGTAAAGACAGTCTAGTCTAATCAATAAATGGTGTTTGGAAATCTAGACCGATACATGCAAAAAATGAAACTAGACCACCTTCTTACACCACAAATATACAAGAATAAACTCAAAATGGATTAAAGATGTAGCTGTAAGACTCAAAACCATCAAACTCCTAGAAGAAAATATAGGTAATATACTCTCTAACATTTTTCTTAGCAATATTTTTTCAATATATCTCCTCAGGCAAGAAAAACAAAGGAAAAAAAAAAATAGGCCCTGGCTGGTGTAGCTCAGTGGATTGAGCACAGGCCTGCGAACCACACGATCGTGGTTCAATTCCCAGTCAGGGCACATGCCTGGGTTGCAGGCCAGTTCCTGGTTCCCGGTTCCCGGCAGTGGATGCATGAGAGGCAACCATACATTGATATTTCTCTCCCTCTCTCCTTCCCTTCCCCTCTAAAGATAAATAAATTTTTAAAAATCTTAAAAAAAATGGGACTACATCAAACTAAAAAGATTTTACACGGCAGAGGAAACCATTAATAAAATGAAAAGACAATATACTGAATGGGAAAACATATTCACCAATGATGTCTGATAAGGAGTTAATATCTAAAATTTATAAAGAACTCATACAACTGAACACAAAAATAACCCAAACAATCCAATCAAAAAAATGGGCAGACAACTTGAATAGACACTTCTTGAAAGATGACATATAGATGATCAGTAGACATAAGAAAGGATGCTCAACTTCAGGTCAAGATGGAGGCATAGGTAGGCATACTTCGCCTCCTTGCACAATCATAAGAAAGATCACAACTAACATCAAAAAAAAGAAAGAAAAGAAAACCAAAACTGCCAGAAAATCAAACTGTATGGAAGTCCAACAACCAAAGATTTAAAGCAATATTCATTCAAAATGGTAGGGAGGGAAAGCCAGGGAGCCAGGGCAGAGTGGACACAGTGTGGTGGCGGTGAGGTGGCCGCAATGGCTAGTGTAATGGGCAGTCCCACATTCACATGGAGGATAAAAATCAGGAAGGATACCTGAGAAGCAAGCGATTCCAGCCCCAGGCAAGACCTCACAGTCTAGGGTTCCAGCACTGGGAAAATAAAGCCTCATAACTTCTGGCTGCAAAAAAACAGTGGCAGTTGCAGAGGTGAAAGAAACTGCCAGTGACTCAGGAGAGTTTGTTTAAAGGGCCCATGGTCCTAGAATGTATGCAAATGCACCCACTCTGGGAACCAACACCAAGGCAAAAGTAGAGGGGTGCCACTTGCATACAGGAAGTAGGTAAAGTAACTGGAAGTGGGGTGAGTGCCAAGAAAGCCTCCAGCAGCATTGTTCCTACTCCAACCACTCCCTCACATACAGAGCCACAAAACAGTGAAGCAGCTTGCCCAGCCTTGGTGAATTTCTAAGGCTCCAGCCCATACAATTTAGCAGGTGTGCTGAAATAGAGAGTAAAAGCAGCTTTACCTAGTACACAGAAACAAACACAAGAAGGCTGCAAATTGAGGAGACAAAGAAATATAGCCCAAATAAAAGAATAGAACAACCCCCCAAAAAAGAACTAAATGAAGTGGAGATAGCCAATTTATCAGATACAGAGTCCAAAACACTGGTGATCAGGATGCTCAGAGAACTCGTTGAGTACAGCAAAAACATAAGGGAGAAAATGAAGGTTACACTAAGTAAAATAAAGAAAAATCCACAGGAAACCAGAAGTGATAGGAAGGAAGACGGATGCAAATCAAAGATTTGGAACATAAGGAAGAATCAACAGTCAACCAGAACAGAATTAAGAAACAAGAATTCAAAAAAAATGAGGAGAGAATAAGAAGACTCTGGAACATCTCCATATGTGTCAACATCCAAATCATAGGGATGCCAGACTGAGAAAAAGAAGAGCAAAAAATTGAACCCTTTTTTGAAAAAATAATGAAAGAAAACTTCCCCAATTTGGCAAAGGAAATAGATGTATAAGTCCAGGAAGCACAGAGCATCCTAAACAAGTTGGACCCAAAGAGGACCATACCAAGACACATCATAATTAAAATGCCAAAAGTTAAAGATAAAGAGAGCATCTTAAAAGCAACAAGAGAAAGCAGAGAGCTACCTACAAAGGAGTTTCCATAAGACTATCAGCTGATTTCTCAAAAGAAACTTTGCAGGCAAGAAGGGACTGGCAAGAAGTATTCAAAGTGATGAAAAGGAAGGACCTACAACCAAGATTATTCATTCAGCAAAGTTATCATTGAGAATTGAAGGGCAGATAAAGTGCTTCCCAGACAATATAAAACTAAAGGAGTTCATCATCACCAAGCCTTTATTATATTAAATGTTACAGAGACATATTTAAGAAAAATAAGATAAAAACTGTGAATATTAAAATTACAACAAACAACTATCAACAACAGAATCTAAAAAACAAAGCAAACAACTAGAACAGGAACAGAATCATAGATATGGAGATCATTTGGAAGGTTATGATTGGGTAGGGGGTGAGGGAAGAATAGGGAAAAAGGTACAGGGATTAAGAAGCATAATTGGTAGGTACAAAATAGACAGGGGAAGTTAAGAGTAGTATAGGAAATGGAGAAGCCAAAGCATGTATGTGCATGACCCATGGACATGAACTAAGGAGGGGATTGCTGGAGGGAAGGGGGTACCAAGTGTAGGAAAGTGAAGGGGGAAAAACTATGGTAACTGTAATAGCATAATCAATAAAATGTACTTAAAAAAAGATGTTCAGTGTCACTAATCATCAGAGAAATGCAAATTAAAACCACAATGAGATATTCCCTTACACTTGTTAGAATGGCTGTCATAAGTAAATCAACAAACAACATGTGTTGACAAGGCTGAAAAGGGAACCCTTGTGCACTGTTTGTGGGAATGAAGATTGGCACAGCCACTGTGGAAAGCAGATGGAGTTACCACAAAAAATTAAAAAGTGAAGAGCCTTATGACCAAGCAATTACACTTTTGTGTATACAGTATATCCAAAGAAACCTAAAACACTAATTCAAAAAGATATATGCATCCCTGTGTTCACTGAAGTGTTATTTACAATAGCTAAGATATGGAAGCAACCCAAATGCCCATCAATAGATCACTGGATTAATAAGTGGTAGTACATATATACATTGGAATATTACTTGCTCATAAAAAAGGATGAAAACTTATCATTTGTGACAGCATGGATAGACCTAGAGGGTATTAAGTGAAGTGAAATTAGACAGAGAAAGACAAATACCATGTGATCTCACATATATGCAGAATCTAAAGAACAAAGTGTACAAACAAACAAAACAGAAACAGACTCATGTATACAGTAAACACATTGATGGTTGCCAGTGGGTAGAGAGATTGCAGGGATGGGTGAAAAGGTGAGGAAATTACAAATTGGTTGTTATAAAATAGTCATGGGGATATAAAATATAGCACAGGGAATATAGTCAGTAATATTGAGACAATTCTGTGCTAGGTGAGCACTTGAAATAATGGGGACAGGGATTACTCTGTAAAGTACATGATTGTCTGTCCACTCTGCTTGATACCAGAAAGTAATATTGGGTTAGCCAAAAAGTTCATTTGCTTTTTTTTTCGTAAGATGGCTCTAGTAGCACTTAGTTGTCTTTAACTTCATCCAAAAACAATTTTGTTAGATTGTATTGCGACAGCTGTCATATCAGTGTGCATTTAAAAACTTATCATCCCTGGCTGATGTGGCTCACTGGATGGAGCTCCAGCCTGCAAACAAGAGGTTGCTGCTTTAATTCCCAGTCAGGGCACATGCCTTGGGTGCAGGCCAGGTCCTCGGTTTTGGGTGTGTGAGAGGGAGGTCATCGATGTATCTCTTGCATATCCATGTTTCCCTCCCTCCCTCCCCCTCTCTCTGTAAAAATAAATAAATAAAAAATTTTAAAACATCAAAATAATTAATATTGTGTAGCCATTTTAATATTGAAGATGGAAGAAAATATTCAACATTTTAGACACATTATGTCTAAATGTCATAATATGTCTTTATTATTTCAAGGAAAGCATAAATGCAACTGCAATGTAAAAAAAAAGAATTGTGCAGTGTATGGAGAAGGGGCTGTGACTGATTGAACGTGTCAAAAATGGTTTGCGAAGTTTTGTGGTGGAAATTTATCACTGGACATTGCTCTACAGTGTGGTAGACCAGTTGAAGTTGATAGCAATTGAATCACGGCATTAATTGAGAACAATCAGTGTCATACCACATGGGAGATAGCCAACATACTCAAAATATCCAAGTCAATTAACTTATTGATAAAAATGAAAAATGTATTTTTTCTTTTCTGGAAAAACCAGACAGATTGTTTGGCCAACCCAATATAAAATATTGAATGTCAACTGTAATTTAAAAATAAAATTACAGACTTCCAGCCAAGATAAAGATGTAGGTAGATACACTTTGCCTCCTTGCAAAACTGAAAGAAGGACAACAACAAATATAAAAGCAAAAAACAACCAGAACTGCCAGAAAATTGAACTGTATGGAAATCCAACAACCAAGGAGTTAAGGAAGAAACATTCATCCAGACTTGTGGGAGGGAAAGAGTCAGGCAGCTGTGGCAGAAGACATGAGGTAAGGTGGTGGCTGGAGGACCGGGTGGGTGAGATAGCAGCTGGTAGTCCCACACTTGAGTGTAGATAAACTGGAAGAAACAACAGGGGAGCGAGACAGATCACACAACCCAGGGTTCCAGTGCGGGAAAAGAAATTTCAAAACCTCTGGCTATAAAAACCTTTGGGGGATTGCAGTGGCTGGAGAAACTCCCAGCCTCACAGGAGGTTTGTCAGAGAGACCCACAGGATCCTAGAACATACACAGACCCACTCACCCTGGAATCAGCACCAGAAGGGCCCACTTTGCTTGTGAGTAGGTGGGGAAGTGACTGAAAGCTAGTGAAGAGCCAAGCAAGAGGTATTGCTCCCTCTCTGACTCCTCCCCCACAGACAACACCCCAATGCAGTGATGTGGGTTGCTCTGCCCTGGCAAATACCTAAGGCTCTGCCCCTTACAACATAAGAGGTGCGCTGAGACAAATATGGCCCAAATGAAAGAGTAGATCAAAGCTCCAGAAAAAGAAATAAATGACAAGGAGATAGACAACCTATCAGATGCAGAGTTCAAAACACTGGTAATCAAGACGTTCACAGAAATGGTTGAGTATGGTCACAAAACAGAGGAAAAAGTGAAGGCATTGCAAAGTGAAATAAAGTAAAATATACAGGGAACCAATAGTAAAGGCAAGGAAACTGGAATTCAAATCAATGGTTTGGAGCAGAAGGAAGAAAGAAACATTTAACCCGAACAGAATGAAGAAACAAGAATTCAAAAAATGAGAAGCTTAGGAACATCTGGGACAACTTGAAATGTTCCAACATTTGAATTATAGCAGTGCCAAAAAGAAAAGAAGAAGAGCAAGAAATTGAAAACTTATTTAAACAAATAATGAAGAACTTCCCCAATCTGGAAAAGGAAATAGACTTCCAGGAAGTCCAGAAAGCTCAGAGAGTCCCAAAGAAGTTGGACCCAAGGAGGAGCACACCAAGGCACATCATAATTACATTACCCAAGATTAAAG
Source organism: Sturnira hondurensis (assembly GCF_014824575.4). Classification (NCBI taxonomy): domain Eukaryota; kingdom Metazoa; phylum Chordata; class Mammalia; order Chiroptera; family Phyllostomidae; genus Sturnira; species Sturnira hondurensis. The sequence continues at coordinate 574,050 of NW_028083434.1, forward strand.
ATGAGGAGAGAGTTACCTACAAAGGAGTTCCCCAAAGACTATCAGCTAATTTCTCAAAAGAAACCTTACAGGCAAGAAGGTGCTGGAAAGAAGTATTCCAAGTCATGAAAGGCAAGAACCTACATCCAAGATTACTCTATCCAGAAAATCTTTCATTTAGAATAGAAGGGTAGATAAAGTGTTCCCCAGAGAAGGTCAAGCTAAAGGAGTTCATCATCACCAGGCCCTTATTATATGAAATGTTAAAGGGATTTATTTAAGAAAAAGAAGGTAAAAAATATGAGCAGTGAAATGACAGCAAACTCACAATTATTAACAACCACACCTAAAACAAAAACAAACTAAGCAAACAACTAGAACAGGAACAGAACCACAGAAATGGAGATCACATAGAGGGTTAGCAACAAGAAAGTGGGAGAAAGAAAGAGGGGAAAAAAGTACAGAGAATAAGTAGCATAGATGGTAGTTAGAAAATAGACAGGAGGAGGGTAAGAATCGTAAGGGAAATGTAGAAGCCAAAGAACTTATAAGTATGACACATGGACATGAACTAAAGCGGGGAATGTAGGTGGGAGGGGGTGTGCAGGGTGGAGGGGAGTGAAGGGGGGGAAATGGGGCAACTGTAATAGCATAATCAATAAAATATATTTTTAAAATAAAGGAGTTCATCATCACCAAGCCCTTATTATATGAAATGTTAAAGGGACTTATGTAAGAAAAAGAACATCAAAACTATGAACAGTGAAATGACAACAAACACAACTATCAACAACTTAACCTAAAACAAAAACAAAAACAAACTGAGCAAACAGGAACAGAACCACAGAAATAGAGATCACATAGAGGGTTATCAACAGGGGAGTGAAAAGGCAGAGAGGGGGAGACGGTACGGGGAATAAGAAGCGTTATTAGTAGGTACAAAATAGACAGGGTGAGGTTAAGAATAGTATAGGAAATGGAGAAGCCAAAGAACTTATATTCACGAACCATAAACATGAACTAAGGGGGAGGAATGATGGTGGAAAGGCAGGGTGCATGGTGGAGGGGAATAAAAGGGAGGTAAAAAATGGGACAACTATAATAGCATAATCAATAAAATATACTTTAGAAATAAAATTAAAATTAAAAAAGAAATATATAAATATTGGTAAAGAAAGTATAAATGATCTGTTGTTAATTATATAATTGTATATCTAGAAAAACAAGAAATTATAATAAAATAATTCTGGAATAAATAAACAAGATGCCATGTTTTGTTTTGTTTTTGTCTACACTATCAATAACCATCTAGAACAAGAATGAAGAAAATATTGCATTTAGAATAATAAAAAATGATGGATAAGAAAACAAGGCCCTTACATAAGATAGCTACAAGACACACATTTCAGGTCAAAAGACACACACAGAATGAAAGTAAAGAGATGGAAAAGATACTTCATGCAAATGGAAATGAAAAAAAGGTAAGGTAGCAGTACTTACATCAGACAAAATTGGCCATGGAGCTGTCTGCCTATGCCCACTGACTACTGACCCTCCCTATGACCACTGCCTGAGGTGCCATTTCTGCACCTCTCCTGTCAATATTTGCCCCCTTGCTGCTCCCAGGATTTCCAGGGTGTTCTCCACCACTCTAGGCTTCTTACTATGACTTCACTTCTTAGCCCTCCCTTGGGTTCCAGTCTTCCAGAGGGTCCCACAGAGGAGTTGCTTGGAAGCTGGTTGCTTTGCATGCATTTTCTCTGTCACGGAGATGAAATTGCCTGTTGTCGTGATCTGAACTATGACTCAGAGCACTTACCGTCACTGAGTGGGAGAAAAATGCAAGTGAGGTAGATGCATTCTGGTGGAAGTTAGGCAGGCATGGGTGCCCTGAGAGGGCAGAATCAGATCAGAAAGCAGGGTGACAAGCCTGGGGAGCAATCTGGGTGCAAAAAAGGCATGAACAGGAGAGACCCTGAAGAACTTCTCCACTTTTGGAATTTGGCTTTGAGATGAGCCTTGGACCAGAAAGTAAGACAAGTAGAGATGGGCTTCCTGCGCAGGCCACAACAGAGAACTACAGTGACCTTCCAAACATCTTTGGTACAAGGACTCTTGGTCATTCGCCCACCCCACCCTGAATCATTGCTTTTTACCTTAGGCCTGTTGCCAACTTGGGTTCAAGTTCCCCAAACTGGTGACTAAAGACATTGGTTTTGAGATAAGAAGAAGGGAGGAGCAGAGGGGGAAGACAAGTGAGTCATGATTGACAGCAGGGGAAGGGCAGTGACCCTGAGGACAGAACCAGAGGACTAAATAGAGCCTTGGTAGCCTCTGAGACCATCCTCAGGGCAGAGTCCAGAAGATTGAGAGGGACATCTACAGTTTTATTTGCTGCCAGAGTTGGTTGCTTCAGCACAGCTAATTTTTGGTATAATATTAACTACTACTTCAGCAGTGTAGGATGTCAGGGACAGAAAGAACAAGGTACAGATAAAACAGGTATGAGTTCTAGTTACATATTTAGCCCTACAGAAACTTATATATCATTGATTCCTTAGGACATTAATCCTCATCACACCCCTAAGAACTTAGTACTATTATTACCCCATTTCATAGGTGAGGAAACTGTGAGCTAACAGAAGTAAAGTCACGGGCCTCGTACCATACAGCCAGTGGGTGACGGAGCTGGGATTGAAACTCGGGCAGTCTAGCTTCTTGGCTCATTGGTGAGTGCAGGGCTGTTTAATCCAGACAGCTGTCTTCAGGTTCATCTCTCCTGCTTCTCCACATTGCCCTATGCCCCCAACATGACCCCATTAAGTTGACGTGCTTACCTTTCCAGATGGCTAATATTGTATTATGCAGGGGGTGGAAGGGCCTTATTTAAGGGGGCATTTCTCCAGTCCTCTGATCTCTGGGAATAATTTCATTGTCAGTCTTGGAATGGTGGGGGGCAGAGGGTAGAGTAAAGGTAGTAGGAGAGTCAGAAGGCCCAGAACCACACAGGGTTCTCACAGTCCTTGTCCCTAGTCTATTCTCTGAGGCTTATGGTTCTGCCCTCAGCTTTTATTAGTGGAGGTGGAGTTCACTGAATCTCTTTATTCATTTAAACTCCCCTCCTTCAGGGAGTCTCAGAAAGGCCCCCTTTCCTTCTTTGAAATGGTATGTTATATTGTATTTGGATGGATTTGTTTAAAGCTGTCTTAAACTTGTTGTGCATGTAAGCAGATTATAAATATATGAAAAATAAAATAAAAAGGAATGAGTGGCTTGCCTCTGGGGCTTTCCAAGATAAGTGAGCACCTGTTCATTGGGTCTGTTTTTCTCTCAGAAGTATTCCTTTCTGGCTGAGGGTTCTAGAAGACATTTATTGGGAGTTGATTTGGCACTGGTGCAGTAAGTGGTTCTCTGATGCAGTAGCTGTGGAGACAAAGCTGGCTTCAGTTTCTTTTTTTAATATGTTTTATTGATTATGCCATTACAGTTGTTCCATTTCCCCTGCTTCATTCCCCTCCACCCTGCACACCCATTCCCTCCATTCCCCCCCTTCAGTTCATGTCCATGTGTCACAAGTTCTTTAGATTCTATACTTCCCATACTATTCTTGTCCTTCCCTCTGTCTATGCTACTTAGTCTCTGTACCTTCAGTTTCATCATTTCCTTTGTAGGGAGTAATGCTCTTTAGGAGTGACTGCAGAGGAACCAAAGCCATGTTCTAGAAGCTATGGCAAAAAAGCTATGTCCAGTTAACTAAATTTGTCTTCTGGGAGACCCAAACTCCCCTCTCTGGGCCTTCTGTCCTCTTCAGTGGTATCCCTTGAACCCTTCAAACAGGCCTTTGGGTCTTGTTCCCTCTCAGGTGTGAATGGCACTAACAATTCCACGAGAAAGGCAATCTTCCCTTCTGCCAGTGGCTGGCAGCATTTTACAGAATGGGCTTTCCCAAAGGGACTCAACCCAACTCAAGAAAGTAACTCTCCAGCTATAAACAGCTTCCTTGAGGGGTGAAGTGGTGCTTCCCAGGCAGTATGAAGAGAATACACTGACTTCGTCTGACACAGGCCATCTCAGAGGAGGAGGAAGGATAAAGATCTATCTTTAAGTAAAAGTGGGACAGTAGCCAGAGCCTGGTGTTGGGAAACTAATGGGAAATAGCTTGCCGAAGGAGGAGTATGGAATTCAGGAATGGGTGAGGCTGGTTGCTGTACCTAAAGGGGGCTGGGAGAAGCACCTTGATTGACACCAGTTGCTCCTCCTTTGTCTCAGATCTTTGGACTCTGCCCTGGGCAGGCTCACGCCTTATTCCAGAAGACTGGAAGCCAGCAGAGGCTTTTCTGCCCACTTTGACTTCCGGATCCCTGATAAACAACAGACCAGAGGGGGACTCTCCATCAACTAGCCAGGTACCTCCTCCATATTGCCAGCCCTTACCCCCTGGCTGCTCCTACCTGGGAAAGGCCTGGAGGAAGAGGCCTATCCACTTTCCACCATCCCTCCATTGACCTAGCACCAACATCTGGAGACTCCATGGCCTGGGATCCCTGGAGCCGCTGGCACTGGCTTGTCCTCATCTGTGGTATGTGCATCTCAGTCTTTCCATTGCTTCCCATGCTGGGAGAACAAGTTCAGTTGGAGAGCAACTCTGGCCTCCACTTCTGGGCTCAAAAATCATTGGAGTGAGGGCTGTGGCCCAGGTTGTCTCTTTTTCCCTTGGCCCCCCTCTCTGTCTTGAGGAAAAATAACACCAGGGCCAGTCCTTGGGGCCCTCAAGACTCAGGTCCAATCTGGTATGACACCTTTTCATTCCCACCTGTTAATGAAAAAAATGATTCTGGCACATGTTTTAAAAAGTAAGGAATATTTTATTCAAGACTATTGCAATAGGGACATTTAAATAGGGAAGGAAGATCAGACTCAACCCTGAATACAGCAAAGATGGCCAATGAGCAGAGTAAAAGGGTCAGTGGATGGGAAATTCCTAAAAGGAAACATCAAGGTTATGGAGATTCTTACTAAAGTGGCTTAATAGGATTCTTGTGGAAAGCAGGCCAGGGTGATCAGATATCAAGGGTGGGAGTGAGGAATCTGAACAAGTATCAAGGGGTGATCAGATATTAATGGTGGGAGATTCTCTCTAAACTCACTTAGCAAGATTCTTGCTAAGACTGGAAGATTCAGACCCAGAAAGCACAAGATTGCTGGGCCAAAGTCAAGGACTAATCAAAAAGAGGACTCAGGGGATCCTAATTAAAGCTTGGTTTTTGTCACTCCTATGGTGCCCCAGTTTTTCTCTTTAGTCACAACTACTGGTGACTGCCCAGCTCAGCATCCTCGATACTCACTCCACTTCCAGCTTTAGGGAGGCCTTGTTTTCCTTTCTTCTCTGTCAGCAGGACTTTTCTCATTCATTCAGCACACAGTTTCTGAGCACCTCTTCAGGTCCAGGCCCTGTGTCAGGAACCACAGACAATTTGGCTGCAGAGCCTGACCTTGAGAGCCACAGCCTAAACCTCAGAGAACAGCTATCTTTGTGTTCACAGGACAAAGGTTGGCTCAATCTTGCTTCTTATATTGGCATCTTAATGCTACCATTTTGCCAGAGATCTGTTCCCACAAAAATGATGGTTCAATTTCTTAAATCAATAGGATAGGTTTCATCACCCCCCCCCCTTGAGTTTATAAAAGTAAGACAACCAAGCAAGACCATTAGTGGTGTTAAACTCTAGTCACCCTCTTTCTATCTATATTTCAACCCACTCAGAAGGTAAAAGTACAGTGGGAGTGTCCATATTCAGGCCCCCATTACCTTCTGGGGAGACCCTCCTTAAAAGGTGGGATGATAGAGGGAAGAACTTTCAAAGACCACTGGACTTTTAGAGCCCAGAGCCTGTAGTACTTAGCTCAGTGCCTGGCATACAGTAGGCACTTAGGAAATGTTTCCTCAATGAATACTGGGTGCACAGGCCAAGTTGAAAACTAAGCCTCCATGTGCTCTGTCCCTTCTGTGGCACTACCCTCCCATGCTCGGGTTTTTTGTTTGTTTGTTTGGTTGGTTGGTTGGTTGGTTGGTTGGTTGGTTTTGTATTCAGATGGCCTAGGTTCAAACCACTGACTTACTGTGGCAAAACTTGGGCAAGTTACTAAACTTGTTTGGGCTTCAGCTTCCTCCTCCATAGAAAGTGGACAATAATACCCACCTCACAGAACTGTTAACAGGTATCAAATGAGATACTATAGATAAATTGCTGACTTCAGTGTCTCTCTAGCACATAGTAGGAGTTCTTTAATGTTAGCCCACATCTCCCCACCAGGTGGTGATTTGAGACTGAGATTGCTTGTCTTACATGCTTAAAACTAGCCTGGAATGATAGGCAGAGATTTGGATTATAAGAAATGGTACAAGTGGGCCTTGAATTTAAGTAAACCCAACATATATGAAATTAGATTTATAGAAGGGTAAAATGAAGGTAGGGTGATTATTTAGTGAGATCCTCTAAAGCATTTCAAAGAAAATTTGATTACAAAAATTTAATTTACACAGAACTTTTTCAGTTCAGTAGACCCTGAAGAGACTCAATTGGATTAGAAGGGAAAAAATTGATTTAATGAGCACTAAAACCCTTCCAAAAGTGGAAATCACTTGTCAATGAATCAGGTTTCTTTGATTGTGACCCAGAGTGCCGACCAATTCAGCCTGATTTCCTATAAAATGTGATTATTTTTATCCTCAAGGAGAGTTGGACCTCATCATGTGTTTCAAAGGATAAAGGGCTTGCAGGGAAGGAAGGAGGGTTGGGGGAACCGGTCCCTACACCTAGAAACTATCTGATCGCCAAGTAACCCTGGATTTTTCTCCCGATTCTAGTTTGTGCCTGGGGCCATGCAATGCCAGTGGACTCAAGAAGAGAAGGCATGAGAAACTGTTCAACCATCCCTCATGTGAGGCCCTGGCTCAGCCCACCCTGGCCCCTACCCTAGCCCTGCCCCACAGGTCCCATCATATTCTCCTTCTCCTATTGTCTCAGTTGTTAGCCTCTCTCTCTACAAACCTATCTCCTGATTTTTTGGAGTTTGGAGCCATTGTTTTGTATTAACATCATTCAGGAAGGGCAGCACATTCTCGGGTGTCTGATATCTGTCCTCACCCCTCCTTCGCACCCATTCCCACAGCAAGTTATCTACTTCTGTCCTGGCTTGGACTTGGACAACCCCATTAGAGGGAGGGAAGAGGGAAAATAAGGAGAGTGGGAGGCCCCTAGCTAACCTTTGGCTGAGTTTAGTCAGAGGACAAGAGGAGGATGGGAAGAAAGAAAACAAGAATTCTAGAGGAACAGCAAAAAGGGAGAAACAGATGTGACGATGAAGGAAGACAAGTTAGAAGAGCAAATAGAAGGGCAAGATAGGAAGGCCTAAGGTGTGAAAACCTGGAGAAGGCCTAATAAATTGGAGTTGAAAAGTCATCAGCTTCTTGGCTGGAGACTCTTTCCACAACCAGAACAGGGTGAAAGAGCTTTCCCCAGGCAAGGGTAGGTGAAAAGGTGAGAGCTAATGGGCCTGCCAACATCCACTAAGCTTCAGGAGTACATCTGCTTGCATTGTCAAGTTTATGAGACCCCTGGGGCAGGCAGTGGGTGGGGCAGCCATATTACTTTTATATTAAAACAAACATGGTTATATTGTGGGATAGAGGGAAAAACAAAATAAAATAAATACCCCCCCCCCCGTATTTTATTTTAGAGATAAAACAGTCTTTTCAAAAATGTCTAGCTTAGAGGGAATCTTTCTGGACAATGTCCCAAAACCCTGAGGGTACTCATGCACCTTCCTGTGCCATTTGAGACCAGTGACTGGAAACTTGAAAAAGTCCCCAAGGTAGTGTTGTCAGATGAGATGCAGGATGCCAAATTACATCTGAATTTCAGATAATGTATAATATTTTGTATAAGTATGCCCCAAATAGTGCATGGCACATACTTATACTAAATCATTATTCATTGTTTATCTGAAATTCAAATGTGACTGGGTGAGATCCTGTATTTTTATTTAGTAAATTAGCAATGCTACCTCCAAGGTATGCAAAGAGACTTTTCCCTGCAACTTTCACCCATACCTGCATCCTAGACTCAGGTCCCATTACTGTCACAAATGATCCCTCTCAAGCTCTTCAACACTTCATCTGCACTCAACTCATGCACCTTAATCTAAATTAACCCACAGCATCAGCTGCTGCACTATCCCTCTCCAGGCTGGTCCAGCCTCCTGACCCTACCAGCCCATAATCCCTGTCTAAGAAGAGGCTGGTGGCTCCTCTGGATGCTGGGGGCCCAGGTGTCATTTTCTCTAAGCAATATGTGTTTATGTGTGTGTCTTGGTGTCTTCCTGTCCTGTGTCAGTACCTTCCAGTTACTGTGATCAATACCACAGAGCAGCTCATAGCCCTTCGCCAGCAGATGTACACAAATAATCTTTCTGCCTACATCATCCCGAACACGGATGCCCACATGGTAAGGAATGGCTCTACCCCCACCCTTGCCCTTTCTGCTACCCTGGCAGGGGCCTATGAGAACAGGCCACAAACAAATTGTTAAGACTCAGGAGATGAAGGAAGAGGAAGTATTTGACAGTCAAAGGGAAGGAAGTAGAGAGGTTGGACATGGGAGTTCAGGGCAGCTGAAAGAATGCAATCCATTACATAGGAGAGAAGACATTGCCAAATCTTGACTTTAAGCCATAAAACTATAAGCAACTTCAGAATGGATTTTGATCACTTCCTAAATGGCAAATTCAGAATGAATGCTTAGGGTACCCTCCCCTAGGAGGTTAGAATGTGAGCTGGGAATTGGACTGGAAAAATGCTAAGCTTCCTTCCTGTTCAGCTATTCACATAACCTAATGGATGGAGCATTGAAATTATCCACAACCCAGACTGCATGAATCTGGGGTATGGGCTGGGGGAGGAGGAGCATATAGAAAACAAGATGAACTGGAGAAGAGTTGCTTTTCCCAAAGCAGCACCCCTGCCCACCCATCTCACCCTTTTCCACTACTGCTTCCCCCTCCACCTCACCCACCTTTCCAACATGAACCCAGTTGGAAGAGGAGGAATTTTCAGTGTCAATAAGAATACTTGAATTAATTTTCCCACTTGCTGGGAAACACAAAGAACCTTGGGTAAGTGTCCAAACTTCTCTGAGCCTCAGTTTCCCCTTCTGCAAGATAGAAAGAATGAAATCTATGCCTGAAGATTATGAGGATCAAAATACAATAATGTGTAAATCCCTCTGCAAAAAATATTTTTGATATAATCAGTGTTCAATGCTAGACTTGGTGGCATGGAGGGACAGCTGGAAGGAAGGACCCAGAAGAGCCAAAAACATGCTCCCAGACTGCACAGAACTTGCATTCTAGCCTTTGCAGAACCATCAGTCCATTGCTAGATGTGGGGTTTAGATTCTAAGAGATATGGCTGTTCAAAGGAAAAATCCTGAGAGCTGTGGAAAGTTCCAGAGGGCTTCCTGGAAGAGCTGCCCAGCATGCCTGGGCTTGTATGACTAGTTAAATCTGACCAGAAAGAACTGGGATGTGGTCTGAAGCTTTCCATATGGGGTCTGAGTTCATGAAAAAAGATAATGATAGTGTTATTGGTTTCCTAGAGCGAGTACATTGGTGAACATGACAAGCGGCTTACATGGATTACAGGCTTTACAGGGTCTTCAGGTAACAACCATTACCCTGCCCTCCTTGCTTCTGTTGGTTGGCTCAGAGGTGGTCACAGATGCCCTTATGTGGCTAGATCTCAGCAGCTGGGACTCCGGGATGTAGTATCTAATAAACCTTGCTACTCTGCCTCCCCTCCGCCACTCAAAAAAATGTCACAAGGGCAGGTGCCCCATCAGATTCCCCAGAGCACACATTTCATAATTCACCAGCCACGCTTCTGCATGAGGCAGATGGTCCTCCTGGGCTTCCCTCCCATGCTCACTGCCTCTGCCACAGCCAGGCCAAGCCTAGCACTCCCTGGGCTTCTTTTCTGGAACAGTTGCTATTCCTATGTCTAGCCACTAGGAGCCTGCTTATTTCCTTCACACAGTGCCTCACTTGGGGACAAAGTTTTGCTTTGCTGGTCCTTTTAGGGGAAAAAATCGCCTCACATGGCCAAGTGAGATATAAATATAGAAGCCTTACATAGGGTCCCAATTTCCGAAGGGGACTTCTATGTTGACCCTGGCCCCTTGAATAAAAAGCAAGGTTCCCTTGCTGATCCTTAAACATTCATCCTCTGGGCTTCAAGCTGCCTTGCCTTGCCCATCATAAACCCTTCTTTTTGCCAAAGTTGCTGGATTTGGCTTCTCTCCCTATCCTCAACTAAGCCCCTGGCTTAGTGTCCCTCTAAGCCAATGGGTCTTGATATTGACTACACACCATCTTTCCTGAGAGAAATGACATGCAGCATCTACTCTTTTGAATTGCCAAAAGCAGACCCTACCCACTTCTACTTTTAGAAGTCTTAATGGCTCCCTTAGGCAAGGCCCTCAATACAAAGCAGGGCACCTTTTCTGCTGGCTTCCATCAAGGCTCTCTTTACATCTCTTGCCTCATTTCCTTCCAATAGAGGAGAGAAACTCTTTCTAGGGGCCCCTGTGACATTCTCAGAGCCAGCAATGTATTGAACATGCATTAAACTACCACATCCCTCAGTTTTACCCTCACCTCCAAGTTTATCTGTTATGCCCCAGGAACTGCAGTGGTGACCATGGGGAGAGCAGGTCTCTGGACTGACAGTCGCTACTGGATCCAGGCTGAGCAGGAGATGGACTGCAATTGGGAACTCCATAAGGAAGGTAAAAGGACCACATGGGTTCGTCCCCATGTGGGGAAATTTAAGGCAATCTCTAAACTTTGAGGGTGCTATCAAGGAAGACACACATAATGCAGCTGTCACAAGAAGAAATCTGACTGGAGGGAATGGTGCTGGCCCTGGAGGTGATCTCTGTTCCTTCCTGTCTTTCTCTAAGTTGGCAGTTCCCCCATTGTCAGCTGGCTCCTCACTGAGATTCCTGCTGGAGGACGTGTGGGTTTCGATCCCCTCCTCTTCTCCATTGGTAAGTTCTTCCTCTACTCCCTATATATGTCTCCACCAATGAGGGTGACTCAGCTTTCCTGGGATGTAAAGAAACATACCTTGATAGAAGGAAGGGTAGGGTAACTCTAAAGGTAGAATGTTCAAACTTGCGGTTGCAGAATATTTTGCAACAAAAACCTATTTGTGGATTATGTAATAAAAACATATTTCAAATAATGGTTACATATTTTTAAAGTTATGAGTGCAGAGACCAAATTTAAAAGACTCAGAGAAGTATTAAGATCTAGCAGATAAATAGGCTAGGTTTTACTTGAACCCAGACCAATCCTCTCTGACCTAGAATTCTACCAATTAGGACTCTAGAATCACTTGATAGACCCTCTCCTGGAATGCAGCTTGGAAGGGTCAAAGGAGTTGAGAGGGCTTCTAAGTACAGAAGCACAGTCCTCTCTCTCCAGAAATACAACTTTTTGAGTTCTGGGGCTCCAGCTGACTGGCTAGCCTGACCCCAAGGATGGAGCCCTCATAAATATGCACTAAAGGCTTCCAAGTTAAAAATGGCTTCTTTGACAACATTTGCAATGACATGAACATCAACATTCCTTTGGGCTGTGTCATTGAAGTTCAGCTAAAATGGATAGTCTCTCTCTGCCTAGGAGGCTCAGTTGGTTGGAGTGTCATCCTGTACGCTAAAAGGATGCAGGTTCGATTCCCAGCCTGGGTGCATGTGGGAGGCAACTGATCAATGTTCCTGTCTCACATCTCTCTCTCTTTCTCTCTCTCTCTCTCTCTCTCACACACACACACACATACACACACTGATAAAAACATTCTGGGGTGAGGATTTAAAATAAAAATTTTAAATAAAACGAACAGTACTAAAAGAGGGCCCCACAGCCATTGGCACTTAATGACTTTAGCCAATGGGCTGTAGACAGCCTTGGGGTGGGCTCAGGGAAATTAGGTTTTGGAAATGGAAAGAGGAAGGTGAGAGTACATGACTGAGAGGGCCAGACTGCTTGCACAGGCTCTGGGCAGCTGGGGCTGCAGAAGCAGAACAGGAGACAGAGTAGATAAGGACTAATTGTTCCTGAAAATTGTGTCATGATTCTTCCTGATGTGTAAGTGAGCAGGGAACAAGTGACTTCTTCCTGTCTTTGCAGGAACTTGGAAGAGTTATGACACGGCTCTCAAAGGTTCTGACAGAGAGCTGGTTTCCATCAAAACCAACCTTGTGGACCTGGTATGGGGGTCAGAGAGACCTCCAGTTCCAAACCAGCCCATTTATTTCCTGCAGGAGAAGTTCACAGGTAATTCCCCAAGCCGACCCTTATTCCTAACATGCAGCAACACGGGTCCCTGCTGCTGTTACTTTGGCTGAAAATTTTTTTTCCTAAGAAGTACGAAAGCAATGGACCTCAAACCTTCATGTACATTCAAATTGAATGGGATGCTTGTTTACAATGCAGACTTCTTGGCCTTTTCAAAAGTGAGTCTGAATCAAAAGCCCTTGGACCACATGTAGAAAGTGGATAGATAAAGAGTGTTAGTATTGAAGCTAGAGGGAGCAGGGATGGAGAAAACAAGAAAGTCAGAGAAAGATGAAAAATAACACACTTTTTTGAAGAGAGAAAAAACATGATTTGAGTTGCTTAGCTGGTATTGAAGACCAGCTCATAATGAATCATTCAAACATTGACTTCCAGCCTTCCTGTGATGAGGAATTTATATTTGCGATTGCTGGGGTTGGGTAAGCAGGGGTGGACAAAGTGAGCAAATAATCTTGGGGTAAGTGTGTGGCACAGATTAAGGTTAGGGTTATGGCTGGACCACAAAGGAAAGTTAACTGACCCCAAAATGTCTGACATCAATAATCTTGACCCTGCTGACACCATGTAAATATGTCATAAAATAGCACAATGCTCTATGATTCTTGTAAGTAGTAACTAAAATCCTGACAGGACCAGGCTATTGATTCTGAATCAGTGTCTTGGCCACCACCATCTCCTACCTTTCTGGGAATCCTGAATGAGCCAATGGACTTGGATTCCTAGGAATATTGGGCAATTTGTGGAAATATTTGGGAAATCCCTTTCCACATGAAGGTCCATGTACATTTGTTGTTTGGAAAAGAGTCAAAGAGCAGGATGGAAATTTCAAAATAGCAGTTTGATGAAATAAGTTAAAATTGTGTCCAATTTTCTTTGTCCTGTCTGTTCTGATGTAAACTTGCAGAATCATTCTTTCTGCATCTTGACAGTTTTTTTTTCATTTAAAAAAAAAGGATTTTGTTTCTTTATCTTTAGGGGGGAAGGGAAGGAGAGAGGGAGAGAAATATCAATGTATGGTTGCCTCTCGTGAGTCCCCTGCCGGGAATTGGCCTGCAACCCAGGCCTGTGCCCTGACTGGGAATCAAACTGTGATCCTCTGGTTTGCAGGCCTGTGCACAATCCACTGAGCTACACCAGCCAGGGCTCATGGTGCATTTTATCTGGTCCTAGGGTCCCTCTAGGTGAAGACACTAGTGTAGCTTCTGCCACTGACCATAAATGTTGTCTGACGGACACTTCCCAGTGCCGCACATCCAACGTGGCAGAAGCTACCGTGGCAGAAGGGCCTCACCTTTGACCCCCTCCTAGAGTCCATGATGAAGACTCTGACACCCAACCGTTGGCCAGGCTGAGCTGTCACACAAGAACTCACGTTATAAATCATCAGCTGAATTTTCCAGTTCCTCTGCTGCGTGCTATCTGTGCATCAGACCTGCTGCCCCCGCCCTGCTCATCTGCCACACCACTGCAGGGCTGTGCAGCAGATAAAGAGGACAGACATCCCAGCAATCACAGCTGATGCTGGTTGTGTCACCCTGGGCCACAGTATCGCAGCCCCTGGTGCTCACCTCCGTTTTCTTTTTTAAAAAATATATTTTATTGATTATACCATTACACTTGTTGTTCTATTCCCCCTTCATTCTCCTCCACCCTGCACACACACCCCACCATTTCCCCCCTTTAGTTTATGACCACGTGTCTCAAGTTCATTAGATTCTATATTTCCCCTATTATTCTTGCCTCCCCCCTATCTATTTTCTACCTACTGTCTATGCTATTTTCTGTACCTTCTCCCCCCTTCTCCTCCTCCCACATCCCTGTTGATAACCCTCCTTATGTTCTTCATTTCTATGGTTCCACTCCTGATCTAGCTGTCCTCTTGGTTTGCTTTTATTTTAGGTGTGGTTGTTAATAACTGTGAGTTTGCTGTCCTTTCACTGTTTATGTTTTTCATATTCTTTTTCTTAGATAAGTCCCTTTAACATTTCATATAATAAGGGCTTGGTGATGATGATCTACTTGAATTTGATCTTATCTGAGAAGCACTTTATCTGTCCTTCCATTCTAAATGAAAGCTTTGCTGGATAAAGCAATCTTGGATGTAGGTCTTTGGATTTCATGACCTGGAATACTTCTTTCCAATCCCTTCTTGCTGGTAAGGTCTCTTTTGAGAAATCCTCTGACAGTCTGATGGGAACTCCTTTGTAGGTGACTGTCCCCTTATCTCTTGCTGCTTCTAGGATTCTCTCCTTCATTTTAATCTTGGGCAATGTGATTATGATGTGCCTTGGTGTGTTCCTTCTTGGGTCCAACTTCTTTGGGACTCTCTGAGCTTCCTGGATTTCCTGGAAGTCTATTTCTTTTGCCGGACTGGGGAAGTTCTCCTTTATTATTTGTTCAAATATGTTTTCCACTCGTGGCTCTTTCTTTTCCCCTTCTGGTACCCCTATAATTCAGATGTTGGAACGTTTAAAGATGTCCTGGAGGTTCCTAAGCCTCTCCTCATTTTTTTGAATTCTTATTTCTTCATTCTTTTCTGGTTGGATGTTTTGTTCTTCCTTCTGGTCCACTCCATTGATTTGAGTCCCAGTTTCCTTTCCATCACTATTGGTTTCCTGTGCATTTCCCTTCATTTCAATTAGTTTAGCCTTCATATGTTCCTCTAATTTATGACTATAATCAACCAGTTCTGTGAGCATCCTGATCAGCAGTATTTTGAACTGTGCATCTGAGAGGTTCGCTATTTCTCGATCGCTTAGAGTTATTGGCTCTGGGGCTTTGAGTTCTTCTTGAGCCATATTTTGGACTGTTCATGCCTGTTATGTATGAGGAGCGGAGCCCTAGGTGTTCACCAGGGTGGGGCAACTCAGTGGCTGGGTTGTGACACTGTATGTGGGGGTGGGGTCAAAGGAAATCTATGGCAGTCCCATCTGCCTCCTCCCTCTGCCGGGGCCTGTGTGGTCCATCTCACTGCTCACACCTCTGCTGGTTTATCTGCACATGAATGTGTGACCACACTCAGCCTGCCCTGCACCCTCACTGGGTCCTCGATGCTACCCCCACTGCCTGCACGCCTGGGTCGCCTGGGTCGGGGGATCCTTCCTGCTGGACCCAGCTCCACTGTTGGCTCCGCCCCTCTTACCAGTCCTGGTAGAACGGTTCATTGCTGTCAGACTTCCATATAGTTGAGCCTTCTGTTCTTTGGCTGCGTCTTTGTTTACTAAACCTTTGTTGTATTCAAACTTGGTTGTGAGAGAAGGCACAGTGTTTCCCTCTATGCTTCCATCTTGGCGGATGCATCTTGACAGTTTTTAAAGAAACTTACTATCCAAGGTTATTCAATCAAAAATAAAACTTAATTCATTCAGATAAGTTATGTCGGGAAGGGGAGGATGGAATAAAGAGAAAAACCTCCCAGGAACTGGGAGACAATTTGCATGAGGTTTTTTTTTTTTTTTCAATTTGCATGAGTTTTGTCACTTCCCACAAGTGAGGGAAAACTGAGCCATCGTAGGCTGCTAGCCCTCAAGGAAGAGACTCAAAGTTCTTGAGTCTGTAAGGTTATACAGTTGAGAGACTGTTTCTACAGCAACTCATAGGTTTCAAAGTGTAGAAAAGGCAAAAACATGAAAAGTTAGTTACTCAAAGATAGTTGTATATATCAGACACTTTAAATTTACTTTCATTATTTGTCTCAAAAATGTCACATTCATAAACCTTGAAAACAATTCTAAGTGAAAGTAGCCAGTCAGGTAAAGCCCCGTATTTTATGGTTCCATTTGTGTGAGATATCTAGCAGAGGCAAATTCATTGAGACAGAAAGCAGATCAGTGGTTTCTAGCTGCTGGGAGAAGGTGGGAATGGGGAGTGACTGCTTAAAGACTACAGGGTTTCCTTTGGGGATGATGAAAACATTCTGGAATTAGATAGTGGTAGTGGTTGCACAATCTTATGAATGTTCTTAAAGCCACTGAATTGTACACTTTAAAATGGTTAAAAAGATACATTTTGTGGTATGTGTATTTTAAAACAATAAAATAAAGTGAATCTTAAAAAGTATCATACCCAAAGCTTTGTTTCTCGTTGAATCATTTTACCTATCTGCATAAAGTTTTTTAATGGTATTAAGTTATTTATGCTAATCTCTGAGCCCAACTAGGACATTATTAAGAGTTTATGACCTTCTGCCAGTAAATTCCTAGCCCTGTGTAGAGGTAGACTCTTTAGACTCTCTCTTTACAGGAAACAAAAATAACAGATGAAAACTTAAGTCCTAGGAGCAGGATACAAGTGTCCCAGAAAGGAAAGCTCTGTGACACTGAGTTTAAGGACAGGTTTGAAAACTGGCAATGTTAGCAAGATAGTCCAATATCTGTACAGATTAAGAGTGTAATCCATGTACTCAAATGTATTGGGTTCAAATCTCAGCTTCATCCCTTGCCAGCTATAAGGCCCTAGATATGTCACTTTGCCTCCCCTAAGACTCTGTGAAATGAGCCAAGTAAGAATTAACACAAAGTATACAAAGTGTTTAGCTCAGAACTATGGCTGATTAAGCACTGGGCTTACTGCAGGAACGAGGCTTACACCTGGCCCAGCCCTATTCCTTTGTCCCTCAAGTGGTACTGTTCTCTTGATCTCTGTTCTGCATGTGTATTTTTTAAAATTTAAGAAAAATTTTTAAATTTTATTTGTTGTTCAAATACAGTTGTCTGCCTTTTACTCCCATCCCAGCCCACCAAAGACACTGCATGCATATTTATTGATCAGAAAGTTATACCAGTCTTACTGTACCCCAAGACATCATTCCACGTGTATTATAAGTATCAATTCAGTGTAAAGGGGGCATAAATGGTGATGGAAGGAGACTTAACTTTGGGTGGTGAATACACAATTCAATATACAGATGATGGATTATAGAAGTGTATACTTGAAACTTATTTAATTTTATTAACCAATGTCATCTCAATAAATTAAATGAATTTTCTTAAAAATATGAATTAATTTGATCACCATAACAACCCTAATGATACTATCTTTATGATCCATTCTTATTTTACTCATGTACAAAACAAGACACAGAGGTGCTAATTTGCCCAAAAGCACCCAGCCAGTAATGACAGAACTAGGATTTGAACCAAGGTAGTCTGGGTCTATAGCCCATATCCCTAATCCCTAATGACTACACAAGTAGAAGTTTGTTTTTTAAAAAACAGTTTTGCTGCTTTTAAAGAAATGAAAACATTTCTCCCATTTCCCTAACAGAGCCCCCTCAGAAAGAGTGTCAAAGAGAAGGTATGTTACTCATGCTTTCTTTGGGCTCCTTTGCTTCTAGGGAGCACCTGGCAGGAGAAAGTATCTAACATCCGCAGTCAGATGCAGAAGCATCCCAAGGTCCCAACTGCTGTGCTTCTGTCGATGCTTGATGAGACAGCCTGTGAGTATAGATTTGAAGATATGCGTGGCACCTGGGTTCCCCTAACCCCCAAGCCTACTGGGCCCTGCAAGCATAGGACTCTTCCCCCAACTACCAGGTACCCACTAAGTTCTGAGAGCTCTGTGGCCATGGCCTATGGCCAGGGTGTCAAACTCATTTACACTGGGGGCCATATCAGCTTTACAATTGCCTTCAAAGGGCCAAATGTAATTTCAACTCCTTAATGGTTAAGGAGTAGTTAGATTTATACAGTCATAAAATTATTTTGGTCCTTTGAAGGGGAGGAGGAAGGAGATCATGTCTACTGAATAAGGCAATAAGGAAGCCCAGGGCAAGCTGGGGCCAGCCTCCAGGCCACTGATGGAATGGCCTGACCACAGTAGCAAAGGTTCCTGTCTCATTAATGGGAAGAATCCTAACAAACACTCCCCAGGGACCCAGCCACCATCCCATGGCACTCACATACCCAGCTTTAGCAGCTAGTGCAGCTCTGTTCTGTCCCCATGTTATGCAGGGCTTCTTGCCTGACCCCAGCTCTATGTTTCAGATAATCTGGGAAACCACTGAAACTATGTACTAGCTGCTGTCTGGGTATCTGCATGTTTCTGGCACAAAAGGTGCATAGCTCTCATCCCTGCTTCAAAGACACACCCACCCACAAATACTAAGAAATATGCAGAGGTAGATGAAGCGCATATGTTACTGGCAACCTTTAGGGTGCCTAAGCAAACAGTGTGGCATGAGCATCAAATGTGCTGGCCTTAGGCAGTTCAGCCTCATAAATGGTCCTCATCATCTTCTTCCCCAGGGCTCTTCAATCTGCGCAGTAGTGACATCCCTTACAACCCCTTCTTCTATTCCTACACACTGCTCACGAACTCTTCCATCAGGTATGCCTTTTCCTTTGCTTGCTGTGGTGGAGTTCCTACAATTTCCACCCTTCTCTGCTCCACCATTTACCCAACCCCAATATGCAGACTTCCTATGACCTTGGAACTTTTCTTGACCCTTTGCCTCCTATTCCTACCTGCTCCAAATCTGGAGTTCTCTGCTCCCTGACCTCCAGAAAAAAAAGGGCCTCTGGTTCTTTGCATTGTCCTTAGAGAGTCTCACGACCCTCCCGGTCTTGCCTCCCCACCCAGGTTATTTGTAGACAAGAGTCGCATTAACTCTGAGACACTGCAGTATCTGAACTCCAGCTGTACAGGCCCCATGTGTGTGCAACTCCACAATTACAGCCAAGTCTATGACAAAGTCCAAGAGTATGCCTCAGGAGCCGTGAAGATATGGATTGGGACCAGCAATACTATGTATGCACTCTACAAAGTGATACCTGAGGTGAGTTTGCCAGGCCCCAACCCAAGCCAGGCACTGCCCCACTC
Source organism: Sturnira hondurensis (assembly GCF_014824575.4). Lineage (NCBI taxonomy): Eukaryota > Metazoa > Chordata > Mammalia > Chiroptera > Phyllostomidae > Sturnira > Sturnira hondurensis. The sequence goes on from NW_028083434.1 coordinate 593,265, forward strand.
TAGCCCTGGTAAGTCTCATCTAAAGTGAGGCCACAGCTCCTTGGTCATTCAGGCAGTTGGTCAGTCAACAATGGTGTAGTAAGTCCCTTTCTAGGCCTCCATAGGAAGAGAAGGAAGAAAAACTGAATGTCTACCCACAGAAAATTCAGAGATTGTCAAGGAAGTGACAGGGAATACAACCTGGTAGAGCAGAGGCTTTGAAGTAACCAAACCTGAGCCTGAATCCTGGCTTTGCTCCTAGGTGGCTATGCAATGACCTTGGACAACTGCTTAGCCAAGATGAGCCCTGTTACCTCACCTGTAAAATGGTGATAAGAGTCCCAACCTCAGAGGAGTTGCTCTCAGGAGCTTTAGAGGAGATAGAGTGTGTAAAACCCAATGCCTCACACACAGCAGGCACTCAATAAATGGCAGATGTTAGAGAATGATATATGCAGGAAACTCACCCTGTCAAAATAGCCCATTGACTAACAGAGACCAGGCTCTGGTATGTCCCAGAGTGCTGGTGGGATCCAGAGGCAGGAAATGATCTGGAGCAGAAAGGGAGGGAAGGTTAAGCTGGCCATATAAGACTAGGAAAGACCTGCATAGTCCGAAAGCACATAAGGAAAAGTCATTGCCACCACAGGAATGGGCAAGTCTCCCCTTAGCAGGGCTTTCCAGCTAATCCTTTCCAAACACCACTGTGCCCTGGAAAAGGTTCCCAGGTCTCTTCTTCTCTGCCCATGACAGGATAAAGTTGTAGCAGAAACCTACTCACCAGTGATGATAACCAAAGCAGTGAAAAACAGCAAGGAGCAGAACCTCCTCAGGGACAGCCATGTAAGTCCATGGGCAGGCACAATGGCCTTTTTGGAGCTCCCAATCTGATGAGTTAGAAAGAAGGCCTTGCAGGGGGAGCCTATAAAAGCCCCTTCACTGAAACAAAAGTGGGAACAGAATTCTGGGCACTCACCAGTGCTTTACTCCCTTACTTCCAACATGGTACAATGGTTCAGAACACGGGCCTTGAAGCTAGGATATCAGAGTTCAAACCCCAGGTCCTCCACTTACCTCCTAGCTGGGTGACCTTGGGCAAGTTGCTTCACCTCTCTGGGCCTCATTTGTAAAATGAGGATTATAATAGTAACCACAGCAGAGGGTTGTTTTGAAGATTAAATAAATGTAAATAAATATACAATGTATATATTATACTACATAGAATATGTGTATATAAAACGCATATATTATAATATAAGTAAAATAGTCATCCCTCGATATCCACAGAAGATTGGTTCCAGGACCTGCTCAGATACCAAAATCTGCAGATGCTCAAGTCCCTTATGTAAAATGGCATAGTATTTGCATATAACCAACACACATCCTCCCATATACTTTAAATAATCTCTAGATTACTTACAATAACTAATTACAGGGTGGGGCAATGGTAAGTTTACAGTTTTGAGTAAACAAACACAGAGTGTATTTTTGTACTATTATTTATTAATTATTGTATTATTTCCATAAAAACAACTGTAAACCTACTTTTGTCCCATTCTGTAATTGTTATAACTGTATTGTTTAGGGATCAACTCTCTGAATTTTTTTCAGATATGTTTGATCCATGATTGGTTGAATCTGTGAATGTGGAACTTGTGCCTATGGAGGACTTACTGTACATAATAACTATTAATAAATGATTGATATGTTTAAATATTTAAAAGATATTCATTATAAACCCTGGCTGGCGTGGCTCAATGGATTGAGTGCTGGTCTGTGAATGGAAAAGTCACTGGTTCACTTCCCACTCAGAGCACATGCCTGGGTTACAGGCCAGGGTCCTGGTTAAGGGTGTGCAAGAAGCAACCTATCAATGTATCTCTCATACACCAGTGTTTCTCTCTGTCTCCTTCTCTCTCCCTCCCCCTCTCTAAAAATAAATAAACTCTTAAAAATAACTATATTCATTATAATATAAAAATATATAATACATAATCATACATTAAATAAATGGGTATATGCATATACATTTAAATACATATAATGTGTATATACATATAAATACACTATATAAATGTGTAATAATCATAAATTAGATAAATTTATAAATATGTAATTATATAAATATAATTATATACACATAATTATTATATTAAATGATATACTCATATATATTACTTTGAGCACCATATGGCACATTTTAAGTGTTAAAATAAGTTTCCACTGTAATGATTTTCTCACCCTGGCGAGAAAATGGCTCACTTTTTAAAATATACCTGTTAAAATAAGGATAAAGCACCTAATTTTAGAAATCTGTTTCTTACGGAAAATCTTAAACATATGTGAAGGTGGAGAAAATACCATAATGATCCCCATGCACCATCATCAAGCTTCAGCCATCATCAAGTCACAGCCAATCCCATTTTATCTGCAATTTTATCTATATTTCCTTCCTACACTCCCTGCCCTCTGCTGCTGGGTGACCTTAAAGCAAATCCCAGATATTATATCCTTTCTTCTGTTAATATATCACTAAGTATCTCTAAACGATGAGGACTATGTAAATTAAACATCACCACCTTGTGATCATATAAATAAACAGTAACAAGAATCCCTTAATATCATCAAATAGCTGGCGGATACCTCATGTTCTTCAGGCTCAGCTCCCAGAGCAGCCACAAGATCTCGTGGATCCCTAAGCCTTGACTGAGACTTCCCTAGCCATCTTCTCTGCTTGCCCTGCTCCAGGTCCGGGATGCCGTGCCAGTAATCCGCTACTTGGTGTGGCTACAGAAGAACGTGCCCAAAGGCACCGTAAATGAGTTCTCAGGGGCAGAGCGGCTGGACAGCTTCCGAGGGTGAAGGACCACAGCTATCCTTTACGGCTGACTGTCTTTTAATGTGGGGATGGGGGGAAAAGTGGGGGCTTGGTCTCCCTACTTAGGGGGAAGGAAGACCCTCCTTGTATTTGTGGACTTCTTTGGAACAAGGAGTGACAGGTTCTTGGGTGGTCCTGTAGTGGGTACCAGCTGTTGGATGACATTCTCCAGCCCCCAATGACATCCTACAACTCCAAGGGCTACAACTCAACCGCTCCCCCTAGTGTCTGCTTCAGGCACAGGCCGTTCTCTCTGGGGGAAGCTTGTTCAGGTTTATTGGCCTGTGGATCACTTGAGAATATCAACTTGAGGAGGGAGATTTCCTGAGAGTATGTTTGGCCCAGGCCATAGGCAGACTGTAGGTTTGAGGTGCAGGATGCTGCTCCTGGGCTGGAGAAGTTTTTAAATTCTGCATTGGTTTCTTCACTCTTGCTTTACCACGAACACACTGTGAGTCATATAGGCCTTGGTTTCCCCATCTGTAAAATGGAGGTGGAGGAAGAATAACTGGTGTCTATAGTTCTTCCATCTCTAACCTTGAGTGCTCTGTAAGTGGCAAGTTGGGGCTTGGGAAGATGGAACCAAAAGATGAGGCTGGGAGAGTCTGGCAGAGGTAGACGCAGCTGTGACCTTCACTTGCCCTAGTTAGATACAAATGGGTTCATTCATTGAGTACTCCCGCCTTGCACTTTTCAGGGAAGAAAAGTTCTTTTCTGGACCCAGTTTCAAAACCATCTCTGCTAGTGGTCTGAATGCTGCCATGGCCCACTACAGGTACTTGAGGAGAACGAATTTTCTAGGGGTCTGTGGGGGGATCCCAGTGTATGTGCAAGGGGTATGGAGGTGGAGGAGGGAATGATCTGGGACCTGAGTCCATATTAAAGTTTTGAGGCTTTTAGCACAGTGAAGGTTAGGGGTGGGAGTGGAGTCCAGTGGATGAGTTGCGAATCCTTGGAATTAAAAGGCCTGAGCAATTTTCCCCCAAGAGGCTGGGACTTTGAGTGCTTACAGCTAAGGGATCTGGAAAGGATGCAGGACTTCTGATGGATGCTTTTCCTTGGTGTCCTGTGAGTTATTTATGTTAGCTAATTCTTAAAACTCACAAACGCATTGGGGAGAGAAGCCTGTTCACTCATTCTGAACTAACTAAGGGGGGCCCAAGATGTAGGCTGGCCAGATGTTTGGCTCCATAGGGGAAAAAAACACCTGTAGGCCTACTTGATGAAATTTGGGGGATCGAGCTGTCCAAATGCTTCAACCTGGCATGGGCACAGCAAGGATAGGTCAGACACCCTCCAAGGGCTGGCTTGGCCTATCCCATAATTCCCTCCCCTGGCATCTCACAAGCCTTTATCTGCCTTGGCCTGCATAGGAACTCCTTGGCCCTACCAAGCCTTGCTCCCCACTCCCATCCTTGGGTACCCTTCTTTTCTGCACCCTGGCTTTTCAGGGCCCTCTGCTCTAGGACACAGCAGGAAGTTAGAGAAAGTCCAGACCTGGCTCCCTCCCAGCTTTACACTCTGGCCTTTTGCAGCCCCCTTGGCCTCTGCAGACTGGTTTCTCCTCATATAAAAAGAGATGACTACAGTGGGTGCTTTCTAAGGTTCTCTCAGCTTCCACATTCCAGGCATTCCTTCTCTCCTACCTGGAGACTAGGACCTTGTTTGTGAAGTGCAGTATAAACAGATACATGCTGAGGACATACATGGTAGAAGCTGCAAACTTTCCTAGGGGTCCTTTTGGAGACAATGACTTCACCAAAAGAGTAAGCCTGGAAGTCTAACCCCCAGGGGTGAGGGGGAATTCCTCTGCATTCATTCAGGATCACCACCCCACCCAGCACAGAGATAGGCTGCTTTTTTTCTCAACATCTCTCCCCTTCTTAGCCCAACCAAGGAAGTACACCGCAATCTGTCCTCAAATGAGATGTACCTGGTGGATTCTGGGGGACAATATTGGTAAGTAGCCTCCACCATGCCCTGGCTCAGCTCTCTCAATGCAGACACCCTGGGCTGGTCAAAAGCTGGCCAAAGCTGTCTCTTCCTGAGCACGGATTCTTCATCCGAGAAAGGAGAGGCCTGCATTGAATGAGCCTTCCCATTTTTACACTTGGGGGGTCGTGTACAGTAGAAAACACACAGAAACCAAAATAGTGGGGTTGCGCATGCAGCACCTCAGTGGGAAGCAGGAAAAGACTCCTCTTGCTCAAATAAAATGTTTTTAAGCCCAAATATTATTACACAGTCTGAACAGTCATATTTAGCAGCCCTGTCTGGCTCTACAAACAGTGCACCCATACTCTCACCCACTCATGCACACCCTGGACACAGCTCCTACACCCCAGTGCTGTGTGTCCTCCTCAGCCCCCTTCCCTCCCGACTGGATGGGTGAGGTGACCATGTCAGTGAGTGGAATCAGAATCGAGCTTCCAAAAGCAACAGATAGGCAAAAGCAACCTCAGGGGACACCAGAGGCACAGTTGAGACAGGGCACACCCATCAGCATAGATATATGCCTGTGAGTAGAAATGTGTGTGTGCTCCTCTAAGTGCATGCAAAACCACATGTATGGCATGCAAAACCTCCTATGTAAGAGGGTGCTGTCCCCCTGCACCAGGATTCTACAGTCTGTGTGTCCACCTGTGTGCTATCATTTAAATTATTAAAGAACCATAAAGTGAATAAAATCCCATTAGATGTTTTACCCCTACACAATGCACAACCAGAACAACCAGATATGATGACAATGCAGAATAAGCTAACCCCATTCTGTCCAAATATGTGACCAATCATTCACACAAGAGCCGAGCTGAGAAGAACTGGGAGAATTTCCTTTCTGATCCTAGGAAGCAAGTAGACTGTGGGAAGCTTAGACAGGGGTGGGGAAGAAGGGGTGCCAGAACTGATAGAAAAGTAAGGAATAACTTTGAACAATTTGCCATCCTCTATCCTGTAGAAATGGTGAATGTGCTAACGACAAAGGCACCTGGCATGTTCTAAATATAGCTCTGGGAACCAGCACAGCAAGCAGTCAGACTAGCAGCCTTTCTTATTCACCAGTGTGGCTCTTTGTGTACTGGATACAGCCAATGTGCAAAGGGGAAGTGAATTTGTAGGGCACTGTTGGATTGGGGTGCACTCAGAGCAAGACGATGCCTGGGAAATTGTCACCTCACTTTTTTCTCTCCTCTGAGGAGGTCTTCCACACCCTGTGACCTGTTCCCAATGAGGAGTCCCAAGGGCTCTGGGACCTTCTCCCTTCTCCCTCCCCCAGGGGTGGCCACATGGGCCATCCTGAGAGAACAGCTGCAGTTGGGGTTGGAAGTCAGACTTTTTGGCTTCTGGTGTCTGGCTTCAATTCACTGGGACTCTGAGAAAATTCCTGGGTCAGATCCATGTTTATGATGGAGCAAATATGTGGAGAGTGAGTGCTTGCTGCAGGTCTGGCCTCACTGAGGCTCAGAGAGGGATATGGCCTCCTGGCCTCAACTACCTCATCTGTGAAATGGAGATAATCAGGCCTGCCCTATCTACCTTCCCAGTGAGCTGCTGAAAGTGTTCTATAGATGGTAAATAACTATCTGAATGTGTGTGTTATGCTCTCTCTGTTCCTCAGTTTCCCCATCTATAAAAACGGGACAATCCCCTCCCATTTCACACAAAAACTGAAAGAACCCTGCTTTTAGAGTCAGCCTGACCCAAGCAAACCAAAGTTTACAAACAGCCAAAATGAGCAGGGGGGCATTTAGAGTATGTTTGTGGGAAATAAATATTTCCTGAAAATATAGTGATTTGCACTTAATAACTTTGCAGAGACCCTTCAAGCATAAATGCTGAAAATGAGCATTTGATGATGGCAGCCACCTTCTTCCTTTCACTTCCCACCCCACCCTTGCCCCAGCCCTGCCACTCAAACCCCCATGAAAATCACACAGGAAGCACATAGCCATGGTCCCTACTCTGAGGTATTAGCAGAGCTGGACATGTTGATTTTCCTTCTACACAGGGACGGAACCACAGACATCACCAGGACAGTCCATTGGGGCACACCCTCTGCTTTCCAAAAGGTAAACATTTCCTCTACTCACCCTCATTCAAGGGACACCCAAGAAATCACTCTAGGAACAGCCCTTTCATTTTACAGAATATAAAACTGAAGCCCAGAGAGGTTAATGATTTCTACATGTTCACATAGCAAATTAGTACCCAATTACAAAACCCAATACTCCCAGGTACTTCTCCAGAGATGTTTCAGGCCATGAACAAAACTTCACAATCTATGTGGCTACTTGTGCACTGTCATTGAAATCAGTACATATCCATGATTTAAATGGCATTCATTTAGATGTGCCCAAGCTTATCATCATCCCACTTCAGTAAATCAATGAACAAATATTTACTTGGTGATGTGTGCCTAACCCCTGTGCTCAGCAGAAAGGAGGAAGAAAGACTTTCCAGGAAGAGAAATGGCACAAGCAAAGTCTCAGAGGTAGAAAGGAGCTGGAGCTTTTCAGGAGGTAGTGAGGGCTGGTCTGCCTGGTGAAGAAGCTGGGACCTCATCTATGTGCACTAGGGGCCTCTGGGAAAGGTAGAGTACAGAGAGCTGCATTCATGCATTCAGCAAGTAGACTGTGGCTCAGGCATTGTGCTGGAAACAGAGAAAAAGCCAACACTGGTTAGGCCTCAAGGAGCTCACAGTTTAGTGGGTTAAGTCCAGTGCCTCAGACTGCCTGAGATGAAAAACCCGTGTGTGTGTGTGTGTGTGTGTGTGTGTGTGGTGTGTGTGTGTGAATAGGACTCACCATGCTGCCACAGGGAGTAACCAGGAAAAGAGGCTGCTGCCAGCGCACTTTCCTTTCTTTTTCCACAAGGTAAATAGCCCTGAGTGAACAAGGCCGACTTGCCAGATTATCAGACCCCAACCCAAACTTAAAATCTTAAGAAAACTAAAGGGTGATTATGATAATAGTAATAAGGACACTGACTTCGATTTGAGTATTTACTTTGGAGCGCCTTTTGTGCATGAGTCTCCCTACTCCTCCCAGCAACATTATGAGTTGATACTGTGATTGTCCCATCATAGATGATTAAAGTGAGGCACAGAGAGGTTAAATTTGCTTGCTCAACGTCTCATAATTTGTGAGTAGCAAAATCAGGATTCCAACACAAGGAGTTTGCCTTCCAAGCCCCTGCTGTCACTGCCTCAGTTCACCATTTACAAATATGCAGTAGACCAGCCAAAGAGAACTGCATGGACCAAGCCCCAGATTTGGGCAGATCCCCCTCAGCCTCCTCCGTCCATCTTTCAGAGCCTGTGTGACCACACATGAATATACACCTTCCTCCGAACAACTGCCCTCCCCACAGGCCTGGGCCCACATACCTGCATATATGTACAGTCCAAGCACCTGAAAACTCTCAGGCTCTCCCTCTTGTGTGCCACATCACTTCTCCCTCTCTCCTATCAGGAGGCATACACCCGCGTGTTGAAAGGAAATATTGATCTGTCCAGACTCATCTTTCCTGCTGATATATCAGGTAGGTTTCTGAGACCAGCCTGGACCCAAAGTCTTAGGCACTGATTTCATTAGACCCAGACCACCACCCTGGGGAGGCTGGTGAGGCAAGGATTATTATACCATCATCCCATGTACTGTATAGATAAGAAAATCTAGCCTAGAGAAAGAAAGTGATTTGCCCAAGGCTGCACAGAGGGTCAGTAGGAGAACCAGGGCTTGAACCCAAGCCTCCTGCCTCTTAATCTAAGGGTAACTCAGTTTGGAGAGGATTCTTGGAAGAAATAGGTGTCTTGATGAATGGGGAGAAATTGTAGTAGAGTCATGAGCCCAAGTAATGGGAAAAACATAAGGTGTACTGGAGATAGTACATGCTTACCTGCCTCTCAGAAGCCCCTCTCCACAGACATCCTGGTAGTTGTCTTTGAAAGAAGAAAGCAAGAAGGAGCAAGGTGAACCTCCATCAGCAAGTCTGGGTTCTAGCCAACTAACTGGGGGCCATCTCTCTTCTAGGACTAAGGTTGGATGCCTTTGCGCGCAAAGCTTTGTGGGATGTTGGACTCAATTATGGTCATGGGACAGGCCATGGCATTGGCAACTTCCTGGGTGTGCATGAGTGTAGGTATCTCCTCAACACTCCCTTAAGACCCCCCTTTTTCTGGAGATGGTAGAGTCTTTCACAGTTATGGAAATGACCAAGACCTTCAGAGATGCAGTGATCTGCCCAAATTTACCCAGCTGGTGGGAGGTGATGCTCCCAGGGGTAAGTGAGAAATGCTGGCAGCTGGCCAATCCTGCTGCCTGCCTGGCATCTGGGAAGTCCCCAGAAAGAGGAGTAGCAGGTCTATACCTAGTGGCTGACTAAAATAGGGCCTTCAGAAATAAAAGCCAGGGTCAATCTTGTCTGTACAAGTCCAAGGTAGACAATGATATGGTGGACAAGTGCTGCTAGAGGAGCTCAGGGCTCCCCAATTACCTGCTGTTCCCTGGAATCTGCTAGTTTCCAAGCTGGTAAGTACTGGAGAGCTGACACTTTACCCACATCTTTTTTTCCAGGGCCAGTGGGATTCCAGTCCAGCAGCATTACTATGAGCAAGGGCATGTTCACTTCCATCGGTATGACTCTCGGGCTCCTCCACCCATCCTTACCCTAAGACTAAGTCAAGACTGCAGTCTAGGATGAATAATGGGCACAGGCACACCCGTGCTTCACTTCTGCCCTCCCTCTACTCCTCACTTCTAGTCCTCAATGGATTGTCCTACCCTAATCCCAGGCCCCTTCAGTCCATATCCTCATTTTGCTCTTGGGAGTTGTTTCCCACCTGTAAATCCAACTTTAGTCTTTAGTCAAATGCTAGGGTAACAGAACAGTGGCACACAAGGATATGAGGGTACCTTCAGAACATAATTGGGCCCGGAAGTCTTCTCCACTGGGCTACAAAGGAGGGTTGGGGAGCTGAAGCCCAGCAGATTGCCTCTGGGTAGCCAATGAACATCTAACAAGAGGTGGGTCAGCCCCAGCCACCAGCTGAAGGCAGCCAGGCAACCAGCCCCTGTAGCCACCCCTCAATTGGTAGGAAGAGCCTGGGCTCCAGTCCTCCCCCTGTTTAATGGCACCAGCATCTCTGTGTCTCCCAGAACCTGGTTACTATCAGGATGGTGAATTTGGGATCCGTCTTGAAGATGTGGCCCTTGTGGTAGAAGCAAAGACCAAGGTAAACTGCCACTGAGATGGGCTGCAGGTTTAAACAACATGGCAGTGACTTTGGGCTGTGTGTATATGTTGGGTGGGGAGGGTTTACAGAAGGGAAAAGAAGAAGAGTATTTGAATATGTAGACATGAATCTACTTGGAGTCTTCCTCAGCTCCAGAAAAATTCCATAAATCAGAGTTTCTCAAACCTCTTTGCACATTAGAATATTAGAATCATCTAGAGAGATTTCTTCTTTTTAATGCCAATGCCCAGATCCTACTCCAGACCAAATGAATCAGTATTTCTGCCCCAAATCATTGGTTCTTGATGCACATAATATTCACCATGGGAGCTTATTAGGAGTAACAATTCTAAATAATAGCAACCAACAAGATAAAATAACTAGGTACAACCTTTAAAAACTTACATGGAGGAAATCTCTATTCAGGGACACAAAAAAAGATTTAAGTAAACGATGCTCTCTGGAAAGAAACCTCAATATTATGATGATGTCATTTCTCTCTAAATCTATAAATTCAAGACAACCTCAATTTCAGCAGTACTACTAGCTGGGTGTTCTTGTAACTTTACAAAATGATAGTAAAGTTTATTTGTAAAAATGAACATAAAAGAGCTACATAGCCCTGACTGGTGTGGTTCAGTTGGTTGGGCTTTGTCCCACAAAGTAAAAGGTCACTGGTTTGATTCCCAGACAGGACACATGCCTGCCTAGGTTGGGGGTTCAGTCCCTGGTCAGGGAGTGTACAAGAGGCAAGTGGTCAATGTTTCTCACTAGTGTTGATGTTTCTCTCTCTCTAAAAAATAAATAAACTTAAAAAGATAGCTAATTAGCTAGGAAAATTCTTTTTAAAAAGAGCAAAAAGGGAAACTAGCCTTTTCAGATATTAGCACATGCTATGAAGCTACCATAAATAAAACAGTGTGACACTAGAGATGAGAGAAGCAGGTATGACAATGGAACACAAGAAATAGCCCAGAGGCAGACCCTCTAATATCTATAAGTGAAATAGGAATTTAGTTTACAATAAAACTGGCATTTCAAAACAGTAAAGAATAGAGAAATTGTTTAATAAATGGAAGGGAGAACAAATAGCTAAATTTGTTCAAAATTCCCCATTTGGAAATGGGGATTAAACCAAAGAACCTCACTATTACACTAAAATAAAATTCCAAATGAATCAAGGCTTAAATGTGAAACCATAAAAGATCTAGAAGAAAACTTATATGAATTCATCTTTAATCATAAGGTAGAAAAGGATCTTTCTGTGTAAGACCCAAAAGCCATAAAGAAAAAGACTGATAATTCTAACTAAATCAAATTAATAAGTCCATATGGAAACAAACTTGAGAAATACAGACCTAAGTAAGTTTCCTTATTGGAAACTTATTGGAAACTACAGACCTATGGAAACCACAAGTCAAAAGATGTATCACAAATACAGCAAATGTGTCATAAAAAGGATGAATGTCTTTTTACCACCATCTTTTACAAATCAATAAGACAAAAAAATAGGGAAAAATGGGCAAAAGACATGAAGAGGCAACTCACTAAGATCAACACAGATGATCCATAAGTGTGAAAAGATCTCAATTTAATTTTTAAAGAGATACAAGTTAAAACGATAGAATACCATGTTCCACCTGTCTGACTGGAAAAAAAAAGTGACACTTTGATGATACCCAGTGCTGGTGGGTTTGTGGGAAACAGACACTTCCATACACTTCTGGGGGAAGTACAAATTGGTACAACCTTTCTGAAGGGCAGTTTGAGAATATCTATCAAAATTCCTATTAAAAATGCCTATACTTCTTGTCTTTGCCAGATATATAACTTCTGGATATAGTCACAAAGGGTCACCAAGATGTTTCTATGCAATGACGTTCGCTGTAGCATTGATGGTAATAGTTTAAAGAGTAAAAACAAGTCTAAATATCTATCACTGATTAAACAAATCATGATCCACATAATATAGTTCCTTACATTGCCCTTAAAAAGAACAAGTTGAAACTCTCTGTGCTAATATGGAGTGGTCTCCTAGGTTTACTATTGATGTAGGGTGGGTAAAAGAATGGGTTGAGTAGTATATGGTAAGGTCCATTTTGCATGAATTTTTAATATATATATATATATATATATATATATATATATATATACATATATATACATACACATATACTGTATATACCTAAAGTGTTTTCAGGAAGAAAAGCAGGCAAGCAGGAGACTTTCAAATTTTATTGGGTATTTTTTTATACTTTGAATTTTCTAAACACATACATGCAAAAGAGCTCTGTAAGAGGTGAAAATTATGGGCTATTTTTTTTCTTTACACTTTCTCTATAGATAGATCCATCAATAGATACGTAGAAAAATATGGGTAGATATATATAGATTCAGATACAGATTAGATAGATGGGCATAAAAATCTAATACTATCTTTAAATTATTTAATTATATATTCCCAATCTTCTCCTAGAGATTCGCACTCCAGTGGTCTTGGAGGTTGGTCCCAAAATCTACACATTTAACAAGCTCCCTAGGTGATGTGTGGATGCACACACTTGAGAAATACAGACCTAAGTCTAAATTTAGGAATCAGAAGAGAAGCACCAAAGATGGAGTGCTGAGTGGTAGAGGGTAACCAAAGGCAATGTCCAAAACTAAGGCTTCCCCTGAGTCTTGGGTTTAACAAGGGTCAGTTCTTTGTGCCTCTGGCTTCTGGGTGGAGTGTTCCAGCCCACCCTTCAGCCTAGCTCCTCCTCACTTACTTTCTGCTTTCTGTCTTCCCTGTGGCTTCCCAGTACCCAGGAACCTACCTGACCTTTGAAGTGGTGTCCTTTGTGCCTTATGACCGGAACCTCATTGATGTCAGCCTACTGTCCTCAGAGCAAGTGAGTTCCCCTCAGCATTGGCTACCCTTCAGCCTCTGAACCACTGCCTGTCTTCTCTACCCTGAGTTTCTCTCACCTTTGCTCCCCTTACCCGAGGACCCTCTGTCCCTTCCTTTTTGCTGACTAGTAGGCATACACTGAGGTATTCCTCCCTCACCAGAGACCCCAGGGGTCCTAGAACTCTCCAGTCAGACCAGCCTGCCCAACCCTATGTAGTAAACTCCTGGGGAATCTGAGTCTCGGTTTCTGGACTCTGCCATCTCAAGTCCTAGACCTAAAGTCAATCCCTTTCCCTCTCTGGGCCACAAATCCCTCTTCTCTAAAATGGAATAATAATGCCTGCCCTACTTACCCTCATTCCCATGCCTGAAATTCACTCCCCATTCCACCCATACCCCATGAAAGTCACTATGACATTAAATAGCCACTGTGTCAAACTGCCTCTGAAAAAACTCCAGAAAACACCTGAAGCCTGATGGTGACTGGGGAATCAGGAGTGAAACAGCAAAGGTGGAGTGCTAAGTGCATAAGTGCATAGATTTGGAGATCTATGGGGTACCTATGGTTAGCTGGGCCAAGATGGGCAGCTGGACCACTACAGCAGGGGACTGGATGGCACCAAGACCTCACCTGTTGGCAGCTGACCCTGTGAAAGACTTCATCCCTCCTATCCTTTGCAGCTCCAGTACCTGAACCGCTATTACCAGACCATCCGTGAGAAGGTGGGCCCTGAGCTGCAGCGGCGTGAGCTGCTAGAAGAATTCGAGTGGCTGCAGCAGCACACAGAGCCCCTGTCTGCAGGTGCACCACGCACCACCTTCTTGGCCTCTCTGTTGGCAATCTCCACTCTTGCCATTCTCAACTGGAGTGTCTAGAGGCCTAGGACTCCCCTACTAACCCTCTCACTCAGCTCCCTTCATCCTGTACCTCCCATGCCCCAAGAACTTCTGCTGGCCCATTGCCTGGAAACCTTTACCCTTAGCCTCCTTCTCCAGGATCAAGTCCCAAGTACCGAGGGATTTTTGGCCCCAGGCAGGCCCCCACTTGGCTTGTACACCTCACCCTAGGCTCTCCATCCCGGGATTGAGAGCCAGCTAGTTCCTTTCCTCAAGTAAGCCCAACAGATCTAACCTACAACCTGGCAGAGCCTATTGCTTCTGCCTCCCAAAGAGCAATATCGGGCAGTACCTTACCCCCAGGTACCCCAGGGCCCTGGGATAGCCCCACCTTAAAACCACCAGAGTTGCTGTCTCACACTGACTCCTAAATCCTTGGTCTTCCCACACTTTTGAAGCTGCCTCTGGCCACCTTGACCTGTCCTTGGTCTTATTATGACCTTCTGCTTGCTGCCCATAAGTTGAAGGAACAAGGGCTGCTTCCAGGCTTCCTACTGGGCCTGTAGAGAGAAAGGAAGGGAGGGTGGTTGAATCCTCCAGTGCCATACTACCACCCCAGTGTCAGGAAGACCAGCCAAGGAGGGGTCATGTACACCAGTCCTTCACCCAACATGTGAACCCATTGCTCCTAAACCCTGGGTGGGCTCCATGCCAGGTGACAAGATATGGAGTTAAGCCATAGGAATTTGGCCATGGGGCAGGAGGGAATTCGGAAAGCTCTCTGGAACATGGCCCTACCCAAATGTGTGAACAGCCAGAACAGTGATGCTGAATCACTAGCTCACAGTTCCCGACATATGGGAACCCTTTTAACTTTCCAAAGTGCAGCCACAGTGACAATACTGTTAAATCCTTTAGCATCCTTGGAAGACCATTAACCTATGTGGTCAGTGTCTGGTTTCCCATTTTACATATAGGAAAACTGAACTCCAGATAGGTTGGGACATGGTGGGACCAGAATGTGCTGGCAGTCCAGTTCTTTTCGTCTTGGCACCAGGGAGAATCACTTAGCCTGCCTCCCAGACCCTTCCTGGTCTCTGAGGCCATTGTTGTGGCAAGGGAGAGTTTTCTCTGGCCAGTGCAGCCTAGCCCAGCCGTTAGCCACCTGGGCTCACATCCTGCTAGATACTTAAAACAACCTGACAATGAAGCCTGCCTTTGGGTTTTGCATCGTGTCTGTTGTGTTGCTGAAGACTGCTGTTACTGTGGCTTTTGTGGTAGGGGAAGAGGGGAGGGGGTGAGGTGGGGGTGGGGCTGTGAGGCTCCCAGAAGCTCAGCTGAGGAGCTCATGTACTTGAGAATGTGCATGTAAGCATGCGTACAGTGTTCCTGTGTTTGCATGCATGCCACGCCCAGCCAACCACCTCCTGTACTAAAGGTCTTGGAGCCTTATGGAGGGGACAGAAGGGAGCCTTACGCTGAAGTACTTGTCAAATGTGATCCAGGAAAGTTGGGGTCACCCCTTTTGCTTAGAGGAGCATAATCAGAGGGAGGAGAGAACCAAGTTTCTGAAGCAGAGTGCTAGGCAAAGGCACCAGGCAGAGGATTCCTCCAGTTTGGGATCACCAGGCCTAGTTTGCCTGTGACAGTTATCACCAGCAATGCTTGCATCCAAAGGCCCCAGCTCTGAGCCATCCTCACTGACAGCTTCTACTACCCAACAGTGGGCCTCTGTTGGCTGAGTCATTTGTTCCCTCACATTCTCACCTGACAAAGATAGCTACTAATAATAAAATTAAAGGTACCAACACCATCATCATTATCACCAGTGCTACCATCTACTGAGTATTTAGTATATACCAGGAACTCCGCTTTACATGCATTCTTTAAAAAAATTTTGTTTGTTTTTGTGGTAAGAAGACTAAATGTGAGATCTACTTTCTTAATAAGTTACACTATTTCATTTTCTCACTTAATTCTTGCCTGTGAGAAGGTTCTATTATTGTTCCCATTTTAAAAGAGAGGCTTATAGAGATTAACCAACTTGCTCAAGGTCACCCATCAAGGAAATGAAAAAAGCAGAATTCAAATCAGTCAGATTACTCTAGAACTCACTCTAGAAAAAGGCAAGGAGTATGCTTACAACATTTTATGGATGAGAAAACAGACTCAACCAAGATCACACAGCTGGTGAGCTGCAACTCAAACCCAACTGCTGTTCTCCACACTATGCTACTTCCCCAGGACCTTCCCCTTCCAGGCCTTTACTTTTGGGCCCTGACATTTGTTCCTGTGATTCTGGCCGGCTATGGGCAGCAGGAGGGCCCTTGGTATCTAACCAAGACCCACTCCCGACATTTCAGCCCACAGGGGCTCACATGCTCCATTTCCCCCTCTTCCTAATGTTCTGCCTTGTCTCTACCATGTAACTTAACTGCCCCTTCCAATCATCCACCCTGGGATTGGGAACTCCACCCCAGAAGCTTGGCTACAGAGGAAGCTACCACCCTAGATCCTCCCCTTCAATGTCCCTTCCAGGCACACTGACCATCCTGCTTTAGGGGTTACACTCTGGATCAGACAGGGAAATACTCAGGGTACACACAGCAGGGCAAACATATGTGGGAGTACTTGAGACATCCACTCCTATGAACTAAAGATAAATACATGTCCAGTTGGGCTTTGGCCCTTTTTTGTTATATTAGAGGATGGGACTTACCAAACCCCTCCTCGCTCTCTGATTGCCACTGTGGAACAAGCCATGTAGAAAATCTACTTTTCCTAGGAGTTAGGATTCTAAGATTCTAGTCCCAGCTCTACTGGTTATCTTACCTTAGGCAAGTCCCTTTGCTTCTCTGGTCTTTAGTTATCCCTCCTGTAAATGACCTGTACCATCTGCCCGATAAGGTTACAGTGAGAAGCCCATAGAGAAGAGATGATAATGCTACTATTTGTCCAGCATGACTTCAACTCTTGTCTCAAGACTTGGGTCCCAATTTTTATATATAAACCATCAAATCTAGACAGGCTTTTGAGAAAGTATCTAACTTGTGTTTTACCAGCTCTGATCCCTAGAGCCCAGGCTTCCTGAGAAATGTCAAAATGGCTTCCATAGAAAGGGCTCTAGCCAAAAGCAGCCTGCATGGGCTTCCCATCAAATTTGTATTGCAAATAGTTGCTGGGCCAGCTTCATAGGTCATCTGCCTGTGCAGTAGCGCAGTAAGCACAAGGCCTTGCACTTGATTAGATGCTCTGCTTAGAAAGGCCTGCTCTTGATTTAATGTTCTAGGGGCCCCATCTTGAAATTTTTAATAATTCTTAAACATGAGGCCCCACATTTTCATTTTGCACCAGGTCCTGCAAACTGCATAGCCAGCTCTGACTAGCAGCTCCTTGACCAAACAAACAAACAAAAAGTAGGTTCAATCCCTTCATTGTACATATAGGGAAACATCAACAGCAGCCTAGAAATAGGAAAAGACTTGCCCAAGATCATAGTGCCCACTGGGGCCAAAGCTAGGACTAAATTTCCAGTTGTCCTGACTCAGCTCTGTGCTGACTCCTCCCTCATTTTCAGTGGGTGTTTCTGTCACTCCCTCACTGCCTCTGGTGAGCCTTGGGGCCCAAGGAGAGCTGTGTGAGATCACATAGCTATCACAACAGTGGTTCTGGTGGCATTGAGATACATTTCTTAATGCTTTAAATTCTGTTTGGAAGAGGAAAGGACAGGGGCAAGATGATAGATAGATACATATATACACAGAGTCTGGATGGTTCATTTTAAAAATCATAACTTAAGTCAGTCCTCACTCATTTGACAGCCAGCTGGCTCCAGGCCTTCATGGACTGGGACTGTGGAAGGAGCAGGGCTGGCTACTCTTCACACAGCTAATCCATGTCAGCAGTGAATTTTACCAACTCACCGGTCACTTCCTCAAATCAGTGGCTGGGCACTCTTGGTGCCAAGAAAAAGAAATATGAAAGATTCAATAGCAACTGTTTTCTCCTTGTCCGTCCATCCCTGCCTTCTAAGGCTGTCTCAGATAGGAGTAGGAGGTACTCCCCAACCCCGCCCAGCCAACCAACCCTTGCCCTGAGGCTGCCCATCTTCTCACTTCCTTGTTTCTTTGTGAAACAGGAACTGAGCAACTAGAGTAAAATTGGTAGTTGAGAAAGCCCCAGTGGTCCACGACAAGACTGTGAAGCTGAAAAGCTAATTTCCCTCCCAGCTGTCCCACATAAGTGGTTCTAGGGGTTCTTGCTTGTCACACCTCATGTATTCTAGAATAGCTTGGACTGGATGACCCTGCCCCTAACAAGGTACAGACACAAGGATATGAGCCATAGGATCATGGAGCAGTGATTCAGGTGGGGCCCATATGAAATACAGAAGCAAGTACTCAGGCAAGAGAAGAAACACTGAGTGGAGCCTGTAGTAAACAGAAGTAGAGTCAACTACTGGGTACCAAGCATTTGCTGTGAGCTGGGCACTGGGCTAAAAACAATCTTTTTATACAGGTCATCTGGGTAACTCTGGTTACTTACACACACACACACACACACACACACACACACACACACTAATCCTGCTCCCCAAGGAAGGCTCACATAATCTCTGTTAATGTCTTCACTAGACCCCATTGCCCAAGGTCACTACTTACCCAAGGTCATATAGCCAGTAATGAGGTATAGTGATTTGAATCCAATTCTACCTGACTACATTTTTTGCTCCTTTCCTTTCCTAGAGCCCTGGACAATTGTCTCCTAGACTACTCAGTGACCTTCGTCTTTGTAACCTTGGGACAGAGGCCATGACAGAGCAGCCCATAGAAAGGGCATCCAGTGAATTTTTATCTGAGCACCAAAACCCAGCCTCCTCTCTGCTGGTAACTCCCACAGCTGCCTGCAGGTGTTTTCTTGTTTTTAAGCCAGGTACTTATCAAGAGTTCAGAGATTCAGAGATGACTGTCTCTCCCTCCCATCATCCCCTGCTACCAGGGATTCCCCAGTGTCCCCAGAGCTGCAAACTGTGTGTGTGTGTGTGTGTGTGTGTGTGCATAAGGAATGGATGATTCTCATGCAGGTCCCTTGCTCACCTCTGCCCTCCTTCTCCCATGTGCACTTCCTGCTCTTCTTGCCCCTTCTGCCTAAGATTACCATCATGAAATCTGCTAATGGGCCAGGCTAACAACTGGACTTCACCTTGGAAATGCCCAGGTATTTTCAAGGGACTATATGGTCTCTGCTTGAGAATTTTTAGAGATGGGAAGATCATTATTCACCAGGGCTCAGGTAGTACCATTTGAATATTGAAAATATCTTCTTGGGAAAGAACACAAGCCTTCCATTGATCTGTTCCCCATCATTCCTGGCCACCCAGAACACATCCCCTGTATGAACAGTCCCCAACCTTTTTGGCATCAGAGACCAGTTTCATGGCAGACAGTTTTTACATGGACCGGGGGTGGGGGCTGGGCATGGTTTCAGGATGATTCAAGTGCATTACATTCAAGCTCACCTCCTGTTGTGCAGCCCAGTTCCTAACAGGCCCAGACCAGTACCAGTCCATGGCCCATTGTTTGGGGACCCCTGCATTACAGGACAGCTGTTTGAAGTCAACTTGCTTTCCCACAGAATCCTCTAGACCAAGTACTACAGGTGGTAAGTACTCCCCAGGTTGACAAAAGCTCCTCTATAGGTTACCCCACTTAACCTTAGCTATCCAGCTATTCTGCATATGATGTGACTCTCAGATACCTACTCCATCCTCTTTACTGCCCTCTGGGTCTGCTTCAAGGTGGCCCTGTGGGACCTAGTCTGACACCTGACCAATGTAGGGTGTCAATTCTCTTACCTCCTCTTTCTGGTGCTCTGCATCAGAGGCACCTGAGCCTAGTGGTTGATAGCATGGGCTGTGGACAAAGAGCAGACCTGTATTTAAAACTCAGCTTGCCCCCACTGCCTAGCTATATCTTACACAGTTTGCTGAACCCCTCTAAGCCTTAGCTTCCTGCCTGGAAAATGGAGATAACAACGGTGCCTGCCTCATAGGGTTGTAGTAAAGTCCACTGTATGTGTAGCAGGGAGAGGTGAGAACAAGAATCATTTGGAAAGTTATTCCAAATATAGGTACCCCTCACTATCCAAACTCTCACTTTCTCAAATCAGCACTGTATCCATTTGGAGAGTAAAGGATGCTTTCACACATGTCAGGGTCCCACCTGGCCCAAATATCTTACCCTTGATCTTCTACTAAATTAGGATCTCTTAGGAGGTGCAAGTGGGGGCCTGCTCTATGTGAATGTAGCCTGTGAAGACCTTTGTGTCTTTAGCAACTCTGTGTTTACCCTTTGAGGGTTCAGATAGATCTCACTATCAGTAGACCACCTTCCAACACACACATGCACACACACACACACACACACACACACACACACACACACAATATTGCTGCTAAATCAAGGCTCTCCTGCCCTACATTTATAAGGGGCACATCTTTGCAATAATAATCACAACTTAAACTATAGTCAGTCCTCTGTAACCATGGGTAGTGAACTCATGGATATGGAGAGCTGACTAAGGGACTTGAACATCCTTGGATTTTGGTATCTGTGGAGGGTCCTGGAACCAATCTCCCCTTGGATACTGAGGGACAACTACTTAGCTCTAAGGGTTGTGTTGAGATTAATATGGTATTTGGCAAAAACAAGTGCTGGGCAAATGTAAGCTTGCTGCTCCACCTAGGACTCAGTGCCCAGGTGCAAGGAACCATAACAGCTACTTACATGAAAGTGCCTAGTAGAGGATCTGCCCAGAGCTAGATCCTAGGTCCTGTCTGCAAGGCCATTACCAAGTTTGAGGTGGCCTTATTCAGTGAAATGCTGACTCGCATCACTTCTTCAGCTGAGGGCTCTGTGTACCTGGAACATAACCTATAAAATGCAAATACGTTGCCGAGAAGGGAAACCTATTTAAAAAGTGTTTAGGACCCATTAACCAGCTGGGGCTCAACCAGGCCAGGGCAGTCTGCTGGGAGAGAAAGGTTGAGGGGAGGCAAGTCTATATACCAGAGCTCTGCACTCCCAGAACTGGGTCTGCTGACCAGAGGAAGCAGATCTTATTTAAGAAGGTGACTAACAAAGGGCGGGGCTGAAAACCCTCACTCCTTTCGTTCATGACGGCTGTACTACTAGTTTCTGTGCTTCTCTCCGAGGTCCCCTCAACACACCCGCCCCTGGCTGCCTCTTCCCAAGCTGCCTGGTTAGGTGGCTGCCTTTGAAGACTCTGCGGTTAGAGTGTGAGCTCAGCTCGCTGCCTGGGCTGAGCAAACAGGAAGCGGGGTACATCCTGCTCGCAGGCCGGGGACAGGGAAGGTTCTGCGAGCAGCTCCCTTCCTGGCCGCTATGGGCTGCCCAGCCCCAGGTGCGTCTGAGGCTCTGCAGCCACTGCAGCCGTGCTCCTCACCCAGCACCCCTCAGGGCTGCGCTACTGGCCCTGATCTTGATGTCTGGCACGAAAGGCCTGGTGGGTTCTCCACACCTTTACTGGGCTCCTTCCTACGCTGCACAACCTCAGCACTTTACATGCTCTGCCCAGGGTGGCTTGCGAGGAGCTTTCAGGCTGAAAAGTGCAGGCCTGCAAGGAAGCAAGCTGGGGTGCATATGTTTTTGTGTGCGCCCGGCAGGCTGAACCAATGAAGTATGGTTTCAGCTTCGGGGAGAAGGACTTTGTCTTTCCTGAGTTCACCCTACCTAACCCATGGATGGTCGGAGAACGCGGAGCAGGCTAGTGGGTAGGAGAGAGGAAGTCACGAGAACATTTTGGGAACAGGGAAGGGCCAGCTCAGGATTTCACAAGTGCCACAGTGGAGAGCTTTAAAAAGATGTGTACCTTTTACTCCAGGATTCCCCTTCTGGAAATTTATCCTGAGGGGGAAATCGTGGATGTGAATATTTATCTTAAGGATGTGCAGTGAAGAGTAAACAAAAAAAAATAAACAGACCTAAGTTCCTCAGTATGGGCCTAATGAAATACTCATGGTACAGCCATACAATCTGGCTGCTTGGCAGCCATTAAAATCACATAATCAAAGAATATTTCATAGCATGAGAAAATCTGAATGATACTATGTTCAGTGTGACAAGCAGATACCAACACAGTTTCCAAAGTGTGACATTTTTAATATTTAAAATTATTAATATTGACCCATATTAATATAGGTTAACATTGAGGTGACATTAACAAATGTCATTGGAATAAATAATAAAAAACAAAATAAAATACATTAAAACACTTTTATTTACATATAATTGGTCTAAAATAAACAGCACATTATTTTATTTATTTTTTTAATATAATTTTTATTTAATTCTTGTTCACGTACAGGTTTCTGTCTTATATTCCCAACCCTGCCCGCCCCCCGCCCCATGCTCCCCACCTCCCTCTAAACAGCACATTATTTTAAAGTGTACAATTTGAGTTTTGACATGGAATACACTCATGAAACCATCACCACAACCAAGATAGTGAACATATTCATTATCCCCAAAAGGGTCCTTAAACTCCTCCTGATCTCTCTATCCTTTCCCTATCCCCCAACCAGTGATCTGCTTTCTGGATAGTATGGTTTTTGAAAACACACACATGTAGTTAATGCACAAAAACAGAAAAAGATATCCATCCAAACAGTATGAAAGATAATTATGAAGAATTTTTTAATTTTCTTTTTTGTGTGTATCTATGTTTGCTACATTGTATATGATGAATATGGGTTGCTTTTTAATAAAAAAGTCATTGGAGTTATTAAAATATCTGCCACAGACAATTCACAAAGTGAACATTCTAAACTTAGTGCATAGGCATTTGGAAAATGCTTGTTGAACAGGATATTTGCTGGTCGTATGGAGTTGCCTGTAAATGCTTTTCTTGTATGGTGATGACTATTGTGGTGATAAATACACAGGTAAATATACAGGCCAGGAGGTTTTGACTCTAGGGTATGATGACAGCTCTGGTGAAGATGACTGTAGGTGTGCTGGTGGCAATGAGGATGATAGCTGTAGGACAGGAGTATCAAACTCATTTTCACTGGGGGCCACATCAGCCTTGAGGTTACCTTCAAAGGTCCAAATGTAATTCAACTCCTTAACAATTAAGGAGTACTTACATATATACAGTCCTAGAATTACATTCGGCCCTTCAAAGGCAACTGTGAGGCTGATGTGGCCCCCAGTGAAAATGAGTTTGACACCCCTGCTATAGGGTGATTACTGAGAATTGATGGCTGTAGGGTTGATGACTGTAGAAGTGATGATTTTAAGGGTGAGAGTATCAGTGTGGGGATGACTGGTTGTAGTAATAGTGTTTGTAAGGTTAATGGCTATGAGGATGATGGCCATGCTGGTCATAATGGCAATGGTGAGGCAGATAGAGGAAGTTGGCTGAGGGATGTTGCTCAGGGTAGTTGTACTAGCAATGATGGCTATAGCAGTGCTGGTGGCAGTTGTAGGGATGACAGCAAGGATGATTGTTTTAGAGGTAATGGCTGTAGGCATGATGGTTGAAGGGGTAAGAATGTTACAGGAATACTGATTGTAATGTCAGTAAGGATGACAGTTGTGAGGATGATGACTGTGAGGGTGAAAGTGACAATGATGATAACTGTAGGGGTGATGGCTGAGGGTGTTGACTGTAGGGATGGTCGTTGTAGTGATGATGGTCATAAGTGCGCTCATAGCAGTAGGACAACTAGAGGGTTGATGAATATAGGGGTGATGGCTATAAATAAGGAGTGATGATTGTAAGAGTGATGATAGTGGTAGTGATGCCAGTGATGACCTTGGTGATGCAAGGTGACCAAGAGCATTGGCCCCACAAGCAAAGACATAATCCAAATTCTGGTTTTTGGATTCTCATCAAAGAGATAAGAGGCCCAAGTAAGTCATATAATGTCAAGTTGATTGGCCACCTCTGGAGAGATGGAGCAGAAAGACTGGTGATGATTGACATGAGATGGCAAGGTAGGGACTTTTCTCTGCTTGTTCAACCCAAGAGCCGTCTGCATCAGAATCTCTAGAGACTGAAGCTAGGACTTCCTTCCTCCCTAGGGGCCAGCAGGGGCTGCGATTGCTGTAAGAGCAGGTCACGTGGCAGGGCTTCCTGTATGCTGCTGCCGCCGTGTCCATGGCCCTCACCCTTAAGCTGCCACTGCAGTAGTCACTGTGGCAGCCAGAGTTTTAGTCCATGCTGTGCCCCCTGGACAGTGCTGGCAAGGCTGAGCAAGAGGCCTTCACATCTCGACACCTAGAAGAGTAGGGAAGGAGTGTCACCGGGCAGAGGACCATGTTGCGCCGCAAGCCCTCCAACGCCAGTGAGAAGGAGCCCACTCAGAAGAGAAAGGTGAGGAGCATCTTTGGGAACTCACTTTTTCCTTCCCTCTGCTTGCATAATCCAGCCCTTGAGCTCATAAGAGATGAGCCAAAGATCATACGTTGAGTCTGTAGGCTCCCAACAGCAATGGGACAGGGGCCCGAATGCTACTAGAGTAACAAAAGTACAAGAGAGACTTTTAAAACTCTAAAGAAATGGAGCTACAGAAAAGACTTAAAAGTCTAGAGTTATAGAAGTCAACTCTACAGTGATGGGATAGAGACCTAAAATTAAGGGCTAGAATCCTAGACTAGAACTTGAGAACCACAAAATGCAATCCTCAAGCTGAATCATCAGGCCGTACTTAATTGTCTCTCCCTTACACTGATCCTGCCACCGTTTTTGCCTGAGCATGGCCTCTCAGTAGCCATCTCACTCAAAGGGTTCAGCTGGGCCATGACACTTGGAGCCATGATCCTCCTAGAACCCCACCCTTTGGTTGTAGCTAGGATTCTGCTCACTTGATTCAGTTCTGTTGTAGCTCTCGTGGCCCACTGGTGATGGGGCCAAACTGAAAATAAGGCAGAGGGCCTCCAAACCTGCAGTGGGGTGCAGGGAACATACAAGTTCTTCCAATGTGGGGAAAATTATTTGTGAAGAGTGAAAAATGAAGCTGGTGAGATGGGGAGTAGAAGTGAGGGTTGACAAAAAAAAATATAATGGGGACATTTTAAAGGCCAGGAAGAAAAGCAGCTGTCATGGACAGCTGAGGTAATCATATTCCTGGAGCAAAGGCTGGGCTGGAATATCCCTTGAAGGCTCTGCCAGATCTAAATTCTTCTACTTGTATTTGAGGATTTCTAAACTTAATTCAGTGATTGGATTATAGGATTCCCCCAGGCAATCAGCAAGTACATCTTTCACATCCAGTGGAATCCTAGGACAATCCCAAAGCAGGTCTGAACAAAGTCCAAGAGACCCAGGCCTAGCCCCAGACCAATGTCCGGGGTCTCCAGACCCTTGCCGTGCCCCATCAGTTTCTCCTGGAGCTCAGCCCAAGTGCCCTATGGGAAGCCCCCTAGTAAGGAAAGCAACTCCTAGACCAAAGCTGAGCCAACTGAGAGGCTGAGCTTCAAGTTACTGGTGTGAGCATCCTGCTCCATCTCAGGTTCTGGGGTGGCTGCCATTTCCGGCCATACTCTCCTCACCCCAGCTGCTTCTCTAAGCTTGCGGTGGAGGTGGGCAGAGCTGAAGAAGAGATTTATTAGTTTTACACAGGCTCTGTTACCTGCCTGTCAAAACCCTGCACAGCAGCAGACTTGCCATTGGCTGTCTGTCCTTGGCAAGCAGTCTGCTTCCCCTTGCTCTCTGCCTAATGTGGATGGGAAGCTGAGACTCTTCTAAACACTGATGGGCCCCAAACCACAGGGGAGTTAAGCTAGAGGAAAGAGCCTGAGAAAGAGCTGACATGTTTACACTAGGGCCCTGCGCCACCTCAGGCAGAGGTGTCAGGAGCACACAGAAGCCAGTGGTCCCCATCTTCTTTCTTCCCTTCCATTATCCCATTTCTGTGCTTGGCCTCTGGGCCTCTGGAATTTTCCCCAGATCTCTCCCAGGAGAAGCAAGTCTCATGTGCTCCTCTAGGGAAAGGTGGTCCAGGCAAAGCCATTCTTCCCTGCCATGGCCTGGACCAGCCTCCAGAGCTACTCTCCAAGCCCCAAACCTTGAGACTACCCTTAGAAAAGCCAAAGTATGCTTCCAGAAGGCAGAGACAGTATCTTCCCTGTTCCTGGAGGTAGCAGCCAGGTCCAGCACTGTGACCTTGAGCCAGCCCCTTCCCCATGGAGAGTAAAGTGACACAGAGAGTAAAGTGGAAAAGCACAAAGCCAAACAAGGCCTCTCTCTCCTCTTCCCAGGCTTGCCAAATGGAGAAAGCACTGTGCAGGGGACAGGAAAGCCAAGTTGGAATCCTACCAAGTTCTAGCTGTAGGACCTTGGACAGTTCATTAACTTTCTTTGGGCCTCAGTTTCCTCATCTCTGAAAAGTAAGATAGCTCCTGATCTGTCAACCTCAGGAGATTACATGGATCATCTGGGACAATAAATATGAGAATGCTCTTTCAAATGTGTACATATGTATACAAGGGGATGCATGCCCTAGGCATGGATGGAGGTGAGGAGTATATGGCAAAGAAGAAAAAATTTGGGCCCCAGACCCGAAGTGGAGAAAACAAGATGTAATGGCATTAATAGCCAGCACTGAGAGCTCATCAGGTACCAAACACTGTACTGTGTGCTTCACCCACCTCTTAGCTCCTTGGCTCCTCATTACAACCTGGTGAGTGAGGGGCAGATATTGACTTTATCTTTATTTTAGCTCAAGACTTGGAGACTTACCCAAGGTCACACAACTAGCAAACTGCAGAATAGAAATTCAAGCCAAGATTTGCCAGTCTCTAGAATGTTAACTGCTTTTTCCTCTACTCTCTTGTCCCCTACTAATCCCAAAAGCACTAGATGAACCTGATAAGAATGAAAGATGTCAACTCATCATTAAGAGAGTGCTGCAAGGCAGACCCAAATGGCTCTCAATTGAGGGACCTTCCAGGCAGCAGAGCAGAGGTGGGAGCAGGTTCTCTAGGATGGTAGGGTCTGCAAATGGCACCTATTGGTCATAATGAAGGATTGGGGTAGCCCCTGAGTGGGGAGTGAGGACATACCCTTTCACAGATTTTTGCTTATCAAGGTCTTACTCTGTATTCCCTTTGATCTGTTAGGGTGTAGGAGGTTGTCCTGGGATGGCACCCCTACTTTCCCCCATACTCCCAATCTCCTACAAAGCAAAATGGAGAGGAATCTAGGCCCCCATTCTAGTGTCCAAGTGTTCCCTCCTTCCAGTCTCTCACTGCCCTTCTCTCTCCCATTCCCAACACACGCCATCTCCCTGTCTCCCTCCTTACAGACGGTCTCTAGCAGGACACCTCTACCAGCATGCATTTTGTATTTCCAGTGGCTCCTCATTGCCCACAAGCTAATGTCCAAGTTCCTTGGCATGGTTGGCAAGAGTTTTCCATAGACTTTTTGCTCTCCCACCACATAACCTGGCATACCTCCCACTCCATCACCACACTAGAACATTCCTAACTCTCACTGTCATTTACTATTCCCTCCCCCACGAAACAAATTAATAAAAATAAACTATTCCCAGCAACTCCTGGAAAAATCCTCGTTACTCTGCATGGCACAACTGAAATGCACCTCCTCCATGAAGCCCTCCTGAGCCTTTCCTCCTCCATACTCCCACCTGCTCTCCCTGTAGCTCCCTCCAAACACTACCTGAAGTTGCATTGCACTCAATTAGTTTCTATAGTGATGGGAGTGGTAACTTTGTGAGCTCTGAGTGCAGCAACATGAACAGGCTTCTAGTTATGGACATGGGTTCGAACCCTTGCACTTTATACTTCCAGCTGCATATCCCTGCCTAGGACACTTCATTTCTCTGAGTCTCAGCCTCTTGATCTGGAAGTGGTATGTAATATGGGGCTGTGGTGAGGTTGGAGTGAGCAGGTTCTCTAGGAACACATGAAGCACCCGACAGGATGCCAGGCACAAAGGAGGTATTTAACATGGTGGCCAGAGGGTGCTAAGTATATGACTGGTATAAGAATAAGCTAAGGGTGTAGTTGTGGAGACACCTGGGGAAAGCCAATGTTGCTTAGGAACCAAGGGAAGAAGATACCAATGAGGGTACTGTAAGGTTTTGAGAGGGTAATCATGGGAGGCTTCCTGCAGGGAACGGTGCCTTTAAAACTGGGTTTGTAAAACCTATTTATTAAAGTATAATATTTGTACAAAGAAGTGCACAAATCATAAGTGTACCACTCAGTGAATTTCTATAATGAACATCCCCATGTAAGCAGCACCCGAATCAAGAAACAGAGCACTGCCAACACTCTAGAAGCTTCCTTCATGCCCCTACCAGTCATGACACACCCTCTTTCCCTAAGGGTAATCACTATCCTGACTTCTAACAGCATAGATTAATTTTGCCAGGTTTTGAACTTTCTATATGAGGAGGCATATAGTATACTCTGGTGAATGGCCCCTTCTGCTCAAAAATGTACCTGTGAGATTCTCCATCCTTATGGAGAGAGCTGTACTAAGCTCATCACTATGTCCTAGCCCCTTGCATAACTGTGTCACTATTCATGTATCCATTCTACAGTTGGTGAGCATGTAGGTTGTTCCCAGTTAAACTGGATTTTTTAGGAGAGAAGAAACTATGGTTGACAGGGTGAAAGGTAGAGGGTTCCAGGTAGGGAATGCCCTGAATAAGAGCCTGGAGGTGGTTCATAGAAAAAGCTAAGCTATACACAGACATTTGGACATTTGCTGTATGGTAGTTGTGTCAAGCACTCACTCCTTTCATCCTCAGAGCAAGCTGGTAAGGTAGGTGCTGTCTTCATTTTACCTATGAGGAAACAGAAGCCTAGAAAAGTTAAGGAACTCATCCAGTTTTATAGAGCTGGCCAGTGAGAGAAGCAAGATGTGAACCTTTGCAGGCTGACACCAAGTGAAGAGACTGAGGTCCAGGGATATTAAATACCTCACTGAAAATCACACACCTCAAAGTTGAACTCAGCAACATCTGACACCAGAAAAGTAATTCTTTCCAGGAGGTACACATATTCCTCTTAAACATAAAAAAATGATATTTGGTACTACCACCACCCTGGCCAGGACCCTGAAGAAGACCTCACCTCAAGTGAAGGCCAGGCAGGAAATTCAGAGGTTCAAGAATTTCAACTCATACCTGGGTGGGGTGTCACATCAGAGATACTAGAATGCATTCAGGATACTGGGGGCTGCCTCTGAGGTTGGAGATAGACTGGGGGAAAAGTCACTCTGGCCAGCCCCTACCCTTAGTCACTTGAAGAACTGTATAGCCCTTTCCATGTTCTTGGGCTTAGGATTCACCAGCTGAGCCCAAGTCCCAGCACTACCCCCATGGTCCTTTTCAATAGTTTACTTCACTTTGAGCTAAAGCTGGGACAGGGGAGCCCTGAAACAAGGTCCCAGGAGCCAGAGGCCTCCCTTGCACTCCCCAGACTGTAGATTAATGACAGGAAAAGGAAAGAACTGCGATTAGAGGGAGTCCAGGCAATGAGTTTACCCTGTTCCAACAAAGCTCACTTCCGGCCCCATGTGGGCCCTCCTGCTTGCTTTCCAAACTTGCCAGTCCCTGGGGCTTCTGGGGAGACTCTCAGCCTCCTAGTCTGCAAACCAGGCAAAGAAGCAATGGAGAGAAGGTCACGATAGACCCCACTGGCCTATAAATAGAAGTGCAGCCTGTTGCCCACCCTCTCTCTGTTCCTTCTTTTCCAGGCAGTAAGAGGAGGAAGTTATCGAGGCAGCTGCATCCTAGCCATACAAGAGGAGGAAATCAACAGAAAGCAGAGGAGATAAAGGGAAAGAAAGGGAGAAAAAGAGAAAAGAATAGCGGGTAGGAAAAGCCAACAGAGAGTGGAAGGGATACATGGGAATCAGAGCAGCCACCCCATGGTCGTGTGTTCCCTTCCCCTGTTGTGGCCCCCTTCTCTGGCTCCCCAACATAGCATGGAAGAGGCTTCCTGGTAGAGTCTGCAGGTGCCCCACCCAGGAGGCCCTCGTGGTTGTAGTGGCTACTTATTCTGACTGCTGACCTAGATTCTGGTCAGCTAGCTTGGTGCAACCTCTAGGAAGATGTGGCCCTTGACCTTGATTACTGACTTGGCTTTGGTCAAGACCTACCAAGAAAATGGAGGTGCTCTACTGCAGTTCCCAGGAGTTGGGGCCAATTGTGTGTGTGTTGGGGTGCAGGTGATATTGTCCCTGCCCTGAAAGGTTGTCATTGGACTCCCCCTACAACTCCTTCATAGGAAAGAGGATGTGAAACTTTCAGCTCTGTGCGGGTTTGGAGCTTTGGTTCCTCAAGCCCTTATCTCCAGTGTGTGCAGTCTATCCTGCTGTATCTGTCTGGCCATCTGTGAACCCTGGTTCCTGTGTGTATCTTTGGTCTTGACTATTGATCTTGATTCAAGCTCAGCCTTCACTCCTTGTGTTTAAAGCCTGGCCTCATTACTTGCTCAGCCTGGTCTCTGTGGCTGTCTTGGCATGCACACACATATACAGTTAAGAAAGCTCATTTCCTGAAAATAGTCTCATCAGCACAAACAGGTCAGGCCAAAAAGTCCAAAGACCGGCACATGTCAACAGTAGCCATCTCATCACATTTGTGGCTAAGGTTAAAAGCTGAGGTGTTGAAAGAAAATGGCAGCTTTCTTTTCCTAAATTACTGCTAATCATTTGTATCTCAACTCTGTGGGCACCTTCTCTGACTGTCTATACTGTGGGTTTTCAGAAAGTTTAATGCCAGGTCTGACTAACTGTTGTGGGGAGTGTTTTGAACTTCTCAAGACAAAAATTCACCAGGTTGGGGACACTAATGTGTTTACTGCTATCACTGTGACAGGAGACCA
The DNA here is from genome assembly GCF_014824575.4 of Sturnira hondurensis. Taxonomy (NCBI): domain Eukaryota; kingdom Metazoa; phylum Chordata; class Mammalia; order Chiroptera; family Phyllostomidae; genus Sturnira; species Sturnira hondurensis. The sequence goes on from NW_028083434.1 coordinate 623,966, forward strand.
TGCTTGGAGCAGGCCCAGAACATAGAGGCTGGGCTGTGGGGTTTGGGAGGGTTTTCTCTGTTACATAAAGGTGATGCTATTGTTCATGCCAAAGTATGTCTCTAGCAGGAAATTATGTCCTTACTTAGATTCATTTAGTCTTTCTTTCACTTCAAGGTTCTTGGGACCAAACCTCAGGTACTGATGGAAAGGTGGGCTTAGTCTGAGGCTTGACTGAGCTCAGGGTCTTTGAGGTCAGGAGCTTGCTCTCAAGCCAGCATTAAGGGCCACTCTCTATTGATAAACAGGATGAAGCCAGATATCTCCAGGGACGTCTTGGTATTTTACTTCATTAGTCCTGGCACCTTAGGGCACATGTTGCTCTGTCCAGCCCTGGGGTGTGTGCATGTGTGTTGGGAATGGGAATAGCTCCTTACTCAACCAGCCATTTTAGCACCACTGATTGCAACATGTCTGCTTCTTCCAGCTATCACTTCAGCGCTCCAGCAGTTTCAAGGATTTTGCCAAATCCAAACCCAGCTCCCCAGTAGTGAGTGAGAAGGAATTTGATCTGGATGATAATGTGAGTTTTAGAGCCTCCTTAAGGGTGGGGGGCGGTGCCTTCTGGCAACAGGGCCTTGGTGTGGGATTAAGTGGGAGGGAGGGAGAAGGGGAAAGAGGACATTTTAGGATTGTTGAGGCTAAGTCTCCTTAAATACAGAAGGTTCACCTATCCCACCCACCACAATCCTGGGCCCCAAGAACTCACCTGCATTGTTTTCAGTTACAAATTAATTACAAACTAATAAGGCTGAGGACAGGACTGCAGCTAAGAAGGAAGGGGACAGGATTTTTCCATTTCCACCCCTCCATCCTCTGCTGGAGCCCAAAGGACTCCTTCTATTCTGAAGTCCTGGACTCAGGCAGAGTCACAAGGGTCCCTGGACCTCATCGTTTGTTGTCACAGATTCCAGAAGATGACTCAAGTGTCCCTACCCAAGAGGATGCTGGGAAAAGTAGCAAAAAGCTGGGAAAGAAGTGGAAGGCTGTGATTTCCCGAACCATGAACAGGAAGATGGGCAAGATGATGGTTAAGGCTCTGTCAGAGGAGATGGTGAGGCCTGGGATCCAGGGGAGTGGTGGGGACGGGGAGGATAGGTACCACTCTGATAAGGTATAAGCATGGCTGCCTTGAGAGCCACTGTTTAGATATCATGCCTGAAGGCTCAATTAAATATGTGAAGGAAGGTCACATGGGAGGGGAGCCTACTCAGCCATTGACATGGTAGCAAGACATTGTGGTCCAGATGGATTAGGGGTGAGGTTCTAAAGAGGGATGAAAGTTGAAGTAACAGTAGCTTTATGAGAAGACAAGCCTGAGGAGAGTGAGCATCTGCAAAGGAGATGAGATCACTTGAGGCAAATTCATCCACCTCCGAGTTTTCTTGGGAACTAGCCCCTTGGATTGGAAAGGTTTGATTTGAAGAGGAGCCTCTCTGAGAAAAAGTTAGAGGAGGTTGGTTTTGGCTCAAAGAGGGAGTGCCTGACAGAGGGTTGTAGGGCAGGCACAGCTAAGCAGCTGAAGTCACACATTGAGTCTAGTGTGCTCACAGTTCTTATAGGAGGCTCCAAGACAGTGGTATGCTACAGTCAGCTAGGGCTGGCTCCTGCCAGCTCAGGGGAGCAGTTGGCTAAATTTTTAGAAAATTTGTGAGTAAGATATGACACATATTATTGAAAAATATATTATATCAACTTAGAATTAAATAAATTATATTAAAATAAATGGAATACAGTCAATCCTCAAACTTCATCACTTCCTAATTCTTGGACTGATTTTCATTCTCTATGCTCCTGAGTTATTTGCATCTATAGTCTCTATGTGGAAGAAATAGCCTGTGATGATGTGCTGCTCAATAAGCAATGTCATACTTGTAGTGTGACATTGGCCATGGTGGGGAGTATTTACAGCACAGAAATTGGTGACCTCTACTTATGAGGGCTTTTACTTCTAAAGAGCCAGTTGTGGAAGAGTTACCTCTGCACTGAGGTATAGTGAAGGAGTCAGGTGAATTTAAATGGGGCCTTGTGCATGGCCTTAGGAATGTTCTTCCACTACTTCTCATATAAAAACTTGGGACAATCAAACACTTATCCTCAAATGAGGACTGAATGAAGTGACAGATGTGCTTGGCACATGGGAGCATAGTCAAAAGTGGTAACTCTTTAGCACCACTGTCTGCTTGACTGTCGCAGCGACAGCTCAGATTCAAGCTCTGGTATCTGTATGTACCAACTTTCTCTGTATGTACATTGGCTCTTTAAGCCGACAAAGCACATTCATGTGGCACCCCAGTTATGCCTCATTCTGTGAGGTGGGCAAGGCAAGGACTTGTAATTTTCACCTTGCAAAAGAGGAAACTAGGGCTCTGAAAGTGCCATGACATCTGTTAAGCAGCAGAGCTGGGGTTCCATCCAAGGGCTAGTTCTCGGTCAAACCCAGGCCTATTTCCTCTGCACCTGGGCTGCCCCATGTGCACCCCAGCCGAGGCTGCTGTGGGATTCCAGTCTCCCTGTTTCCCCTCCCCTTCAGGGAGACACTCTGGAGGAGGGCTCAGCCTCCCCAACATCTCCAGACTGCAGCCTGGACAGCCCTGGCCCTGAAAAGATGGCACTGCTCTTTTCTGAGCAAGAGGAGCGTGAGCTCCCAGCACTCAGCCGCCAAGCATCCACAGGTGAGTAGGGTAAATAGGGGGACACCTACTGAGTCTGGAGAAAAGGACTGGGTTAGGGCCATGAAGGTGATTGTCCAGAAGTGGCTAAGAAAAATGAATGTTTATGATTTGCTCCTGAGAACTTTCCCAAACCTCTTCATGTTATACCTTCACAACAATTTCAAGGGACTGGTACCTTACTGATGTAAAAACTGAGGCTCAGGGGGGTTAAATAACTAGGCTAAGGTGATTCAATCTTGAACTCAGTTATGCAATAAAGGAGCTCCAACTAGCTGTTCCCAGGCCCTGGAGGGCTCAAGGGCAGAGGAAGGGCCCCCTTGCCCTCTTGGACCAGCCCAGCCCCAGCCTTCCAGGGACAGCTAGAGGCTATAGCTGTCTAGACCTGTGACATCTGGGCTAGGGTGGGGATATAGAGTCTCCAGCTGTGAAGACTCAGCCTCTTGGACCCCAGACTTTAGATTGCTGGTCTTAGGGCACCTCTTGACATCTTTTGGACATACATGGGGTTAGGCAGGGGGTCCTGGCAGCCCTGCCTAAATGGGGAGCTGCGAACCTTTGGAGACACTGCCTTTCCCACCCCTCAGGCTAGTTCCAAGTTCCCTGATCTTTCTCTGGTTTCCCAGAACTCTCTGATACCCACTCCCTACTCCCACTGAAAACCATTTAAAATAAACTTCATCCTACCCTTCCCTGAGAAAAAGAGCCCATCTGAATTTCCAGGTAACTAGACACTGAGTTTTATTAAGTAAAAAAGAAAAAGTAAAATATTAATGCAGGGTGTGGCTTCCTGGGTAGAAGGAGCACTAGAGTTGGAATCAGAAGACTTGGAGTGTAACAGACCCAGTGCTGCCAATTATAAGCTGAGAGGCCCTGGGCAGGTCACTTGGCCTGTCTGGCCTCAGTATTCTTCATTTGCCCGTTGGGGTGTTGGCCCAGTTGGTCTCTAGAGGCCCTTCCAATTTGCCTGTTCTGTCAGACTGGCCAGTACCCAGTTTTCTTCCCTAGCATGTAGCCCTGGGACATCTAGACAGGCCCCCTAAAAGATACCTGCTGGGTGGGTACAGCCCCAAATGCCCTGGGATGAAGGTGACTCTCCTCCTTGCCCCATATCCTGCAGGCAGTGAGCTCTGCAGCCCCAGCCCAGGCTCTGGCAGCTTTGGGGAAGAATCACCTGCCCCCCAGTACACAGGACCCTTCTGTGGCAGAGCCCGAGTCCACACCGACTTTACTCCCAGCCCTTATGACCACGACTCACTGAAACTACAGGTAAGATTGGCATCCAGGCTCCACTTGGGACTAGCAGGCTGCACACATAAAGAGGGATGGACTGAGCCAGGGTAGGACAGTGTCAGCAGAAGACAAGGGACCACCCTTCATCTCCTAATCCACTCTGCTCTCCTCTCCTCCCACAGAAAGGTGATGTGATCCAGATCATTGAAAAGCCACCTGTGGGCACATGGTTGGGCCTGCTCAATGGCAGGCTGGGCTCTTTCAAGTTCATCTACGTGGATGTGCTGCCTGAGGAGGCTGTGGGGCCTGCCCGCCCTAGCCGCCGACAGAGCAAGGGCAAGAGGCCCAAGCCCAAGACTCTGCATGAGCTGCTGGGGCGCATTGGCCTGGAGGTTTGATCTTAGGCCTGCATTAGCATCTAGGATCAAGGGAGGCGCCCTTGCCCCAGGGATTGTGGCCAGGTCTTGCCAGCTATGTTGGGAGGCCAAGATTGGGTAGAGGGGCGTGGCTTGTAAATGGCCTAACTAGTGACCTGCTTCTGCCCACAGGAGCACACGTCCACCCTGCTGCTCAATGGCTACCAAACACTGGAAGACTTTAAGGAGCTGCGGGAAACACACCTCAATGAGCTAAATATCACAGACCCACAGCACCGGGCCAAGTTGCTCACTGCTGCAGAGCTGCTGCTGGATTATGACAGTGAGTGGGTTTAGGAGCTGGGTGGGGGTGACTGCTGTTGGTCCACAGAAGGAAGGCTTCTGCCCCAGGGCCCTGTGCAGTGAGAAGGCACTTTCCACACCTGAATTCCAGTCTCAAGCAAAATTTGTGGGAAGTAGGGGTTTTAAGGATGATTTGGTCCCACTCCCTTTGGGATCCAAGGTAGATTTAAGGCCAGAGAAGGTAAAGCAATTCCTTGAGGCCTAAAAGCTGGACAATGACAGACCCAGGATTCAGGTGCAGATTTTCCGGCTCCTGGCTTAGTGTTGAAGAAGTTTGAGATCCTGGGCCTGGAAAAACCATGAGGAGGGCAGAAGTGATAGTGGGTACCCTGAGGGAGAGAGAGCTTATAGTGTCCCTTACCCCCAGGGTCCCTATTCCCACACAGAGTTCCCTGCGGCTTCTGAACCCCTTCCTTCTAAGGGCCAAAACCCCATATTCCATCTCCCACTCTTGCCCCTGGCAGCTGGCAGCGAGGAGGCAGAAGAAGGCACTGATAGCAGCCAGGAACCAGCGGTGCACACCGTGTCAGATCCCAAGTGGGACATTCCACGCGACTCAGGCTGCTTCGAGGGCTCAGAGAGTGGGCGTGATGAGGCGGAGCTGGCGAGTGCTGAGGAGCAGCTGCAGAGCCTCTCCCTGGCTGGGGCATCTTAAGCAGAGGTGGTGGTGGGCCAAGGCTGGGCCCAAGCAGCACAGGCAGCGGGGAGGGGCCCCGGCTTCCTGACGTGGCCTGGGCTGGAGGACTGACAGAGGACTGGCGCCTAGCCTGGTTCTGCTCCCCTTCGCTCCCCGCAAGGCACATAGGGCCATAGCAGCTGACCAGAGCCCTGCAGGCTTGGCTGAAGTGGATAAGGAGCCGCTGAAGGTACATCACACCTGCCCAGCCCCCGCTCTCCACCAGCTACTGACAGCAGAGACCACTCTGGCCATGGCCACAGCAAGTGGGGCACTGAGAGGTCACCACACTCATTTCCCTCACCACCAAGACCTCCAAATCCTCCTCATCCCCACCGTACCTTCCCCTGTAGCACTGTTCCTGAAAAGGAGGCAAAGTGTTTTAGATCAGTGTCAGGACCCTGAGAAAGCTGACCATTTAAAAATAATCTAATTGATCACAGATAAATTCAGATTGTCCTCAATAAGGTTTTGAAGAAAGCCACATGCACCTTCCCTACTTTCCTTCTCCTTAACTTTCTGGGAGATTTGGCCACTAAATCACTAGGTGAGGTGAATCAAGTGCCTTCACCAATTTGGGTTTAGACCTGCCCAGGATTAGAATGGATAGGTGCTGAGGGCCTTGCCAACTCTGACATTCTGTGACATTAAATGTCTGCTCTCCTGTTACCTGTGGCCCAGGATACCAGTGGGGTTTACTGAGGGGGCTTGAGGGATGTTGGGCTCCCAAATGAAATGCTTCCACCTGCTCATCAATTCTATAACTTTGTACATAACTCAGGCCAAGCTGTGACTTCCTCCAGTTTAAGACAATGCCCATACCTTGTATAATGTGCACTCTCTTTCTACTCCTGGCCCCCTCAAACGACACTTCCCTCAAGGCTGATGGCAGATGGTCAGACCTTGCTTCCAAAAATAGAATGGTTCCTCAGAAACCAGGTGCAGATTTGGGCCCAGACTTGGCCTCTTGTGTGGGTCCTTACAAACAAGAAAAGTACAGACTAGACATTAGGGAATCCATTACCCCAACTCTGCTTTGCTAAAGGTTTTGGTGTACCCTGAGCTACAGAAGGAGAAGGATAGCATCTATTTTTTTAAACAAACATTTTTTTTACTTAGTTGGTCTTTTCTTTTTTTGAACAGTTTATTTTCAGAGAGAGGGGAAGGGAAGGAGAGGGAGAGAAATATCAACGTGTGGTTGCCTCCCATGTACCCCCTGCTGGGGACCTGGCCTGCAACCCAGACATGTGCCTTGACTGGGAATCGAACCACAACCCTTTGGTTCACAGGCCTGTGTTCAATCCACTGAGCTATGCCAGCCAGGGCAGATAGCACCTAATGATGGGGGCCTCCCTTGATGCCAGCACCAAATCTGTGCCCTCAATTCCAGAGTAACATTTCCCCAGGACCCAACTGGCTCAGGAGCAAACAGTACCTACTACATCTAGAACTATTGGCTTAATGGACATGCTTCTGGACCTACTACCAGGAACTTTGGTAAAGCTAGCTTCAGGGGAAGGGCTCAGTGTAAATACGATGGGGGGGGGACAGATTGGCAGCAATAAACATAAGTAAGATGAAATTACTGTTTCCTGTTATATTTCTTATGGAAAGAGGATTGGGGGGACAGACTAGTCTCTTTCAAAGCTGGACTCAGCAAAATGTCCTCCATTGTTGTTTCAGGAACATCTGTCCCTCTCCTAAAGATGCTCAGTACCCCTGACCCTGCTGACCTAAAGCTTCAGTTTCAAGCCCTAGCTAGCCCTGCCTTTCCCACTAACCAGCCACCATCGGAGCTCAAGCTCTTGGGTCCACAGACCTTGCTGGAGTCTAACAATTGGGAGTAGCTATTTCTCTCTTCCACGAGCTTTGAAGATCTCTATCCCAGTGAGGAAGGGCCTGAACTGGGGATTGTCCAGTGTCCAAGAAGGGAAACTTTACATTTAGCTGGACCTTTCCTCTGAAGCCACCTCTTCTTGGGCCCTACCCTGTGCTCACTTGAAGCTACACCATCTCCTGGAACATAGGGTAGAGACTAGAACCCCTGGCTTCCTTTATTTCTGCCAGCATTAACTGCATGATGGAGGGCAAACTGGAGTGAGAGCTTCCATCAGGGTGAAAACAAAGCCACTCTGCTTCTAGGCTTTGTTCTCTGTTGCACTCATTCCACTGCCACCAGTGGCTGTGAACCTTAGGAAACTGTAAGCATTATCCTCATCAAATAAACAAGAAGGGGCCCCAAAAAACTCAAAGCCCCAATAGTACTGAATAATGGCTGTGATTGAGTGAGTACTAACACATTTGCCAGGCACCAATCACTTTTCATTTCTTCTCTCATATAATCATCATGCTATCCCCAAGGTGGGTACAATACCATCACATCAGTTTACACAGGAGAAAACTGAGCATGAGGAAGGATGAAGAAGTTGAGTAGAAAGTTAAATAGGAGTCCCCTTAGTCCTCTGGAGGTTAATCTGGCCCTCTGTAAGGCACCTTTGACACCCTTTGACCCACCCATTCCCCTCCAAGGATTTGATCCACAGAAAGAGCTACACAAGTACACACAGATATATGGACGAAGACATTTGTGACAGCTTTGTCTATTAGACACTGAAAACAACGTGAATGGGGAACTAGTTAGATCCATTATGGTCTGCTCACACAATGCCATGGAGTCATTAAACATGATGTCATAGAAAAATAGTAAATGACACACAGAAAATCATCATTTTTGTTGTTTAATTTAAAATTATACATAAAATATATAAACATTCTTATTGTAAAAGAAGTCCATGCTATATCATGGGGAAGAAGCAAGTGCTGAAATATTATTTATAGAGTAATTCCATTTTTATTTAAGAAAAGGAAAACATACACAAGAATAAAGACCCAAAAGATCTGCACTAAATGGTAACCAGTGATGATCTTGTGAGGAGAGTGGGGTGGAACTGAAGGAGTGATGGAGAGAAGTGTTTACTTCCTACATTCTTGTTTTATTTCTATTTCAAAAGTATCTGTTATTTTAATATCTATTTTAAAGAGAAAAATATTTTAATTTAAAAAAAAAACACCCTTAAATGAGTATGCCTAAGCCTCTGGCCTCCAATGTGGGGTAGTAACAAAGTCATTATCTTGCTGCCTTTTGGCACAAGCTTCTGGAAAGTTGGAGAATAGGGAGTGAATAATGCCCAAAGTGTTTAAATCTCCCCCCCCCAACACACCCACACCAAAGGACCTCATCAGAGGAGATTCCCAAACTTTTCAAAACCCTGAGTAGGTCTAACTTGGGGAAACAAAAATATCAGAAAAAGTCAGACTGAAAAGAGTATGTTTTGAACTCCTCCTCTGGTCTGGGGAAGGGCTCTGAGTGGCAAATTCAGAGCTATCAGGCTCCATTTTGGTCTGTACACTGAATACAGGCTCAAAGTAGGGAGTTCTGCCAGGACTGCAATGATTGCAGGGCTCTGGAAGGGGAAGGTGAAGAGGGGCATCAACTGCAGGCCTGGGCCCAAAGGGTCAAAAAGGCAGTGCCAGGTGGGGCTATAGCCCAGGGCTCACTGCTTTTCCTCCAGGCAGGGCTGATGGAACTTCTTTACCAACCCCATGGACATCTAGAAGATGTCAAGTGACTTCCTGAGCTTAGCAAGCCAAGATCTGATAGCCAAGATGCTAAGTCTTCACACATGCAGATCTTACATACCCACTCACAGCCAGGGATGTCAGAGGCCCAGGCAGCTCTAGTCTCTCTAGCTCCCCTTGGAATAATGGGGGTGGACTAGTTCAAGAGGATGGTGGGATTTTTCTTCTGCCCTTGAGTCCTCCATGGCCTGGAGACAGCAAGTGGAGCTCCTCTAGGGCAGCTGAGGACTAGTAGTTAGAAGTTAGGGCCCACCTGAGTTCAAGTCTTGGCTTTGTCACTCACTTAGCTGGGTCATTGTGGACAAGTCTCTTCACCTCTTTGAGCCTTGTTTTTCACATCAATAAAGTGGGGATAACATAATTAGCCTCTAGAGGTTATTACAAAGATTGAATAAACTAGAGTATGTAAAATACCCAGGAAATCAATGTTCAGTGAGTGATAATGTGTTAGATCCCCTAAATCCTCAATACCCTACTATCTGCTGCTCCTTTCAAGGCCAGTTTCACCTTGGACCCCAGGTTAGTGTAGTGATCAAGAGCAAAGGCTTTGAAGTTAAACTGTATTCAAATCCTGGCTCCACCACTTACTAGTTACCTGACTTCAGGTAATTACACACGTATATATTTCTTTTCTGTAAAATAAGAATAATGATCTATATTGCAATGTATCAATGTATTAAGTCAACACATTGCACACCTTAAACTTACACCATGATATCTTAAGTATATTTCAATTAAAATAATTTTAAAATATCAATTTAATTTTAAAAAAGAATAATGATCTAATAATAGCTACTTCTTCAGGTTGTTAGAGAAATAAATGAGATAGTGTTTATTAATTTTCTTGCACACAGTGACAATAAATGGCGTTTTTGACCTTTTGTAACCTCCATGGTACTGAGCTCAAGACTGGGCATAAAGGCCCTGTTGATATATACTTGTCTACACACTAACTTCTATAGCCTAGAGACAAATTGATATTCAAGGTCCCAGACAGCACTGGGATTCAGACAGCATTGAGCACTGGTACTCAGAGAGGCTGGTGATGGAGAAAAAGCCCACCTAAGGAGCCTGGGGTGGCCTGGCTCTCCCTCGTTCAGAGCACGATGATCAACTCCGGACATTAGACTTGTTCCAGGAAACTCCCCTGGACAGCCATGGGCTGCTAGAAGGAAGAAGATAAAGGCCCGATTTAAGAAAAAAAAAATTTAGAGTATAGACAGCTCCTTCCCGATTCAAGGTTAGATATGCCTTCTTTCTCCTGGGCAAGGAGAAACAGCTGGGGGCATGAACACATCCCGCCTTACACTATCACCCCTCCCACTTGCTGCCTCTATTTCTCACAATCTCCAGATGGTTTCTGATCAGCTCCCTAAAAATCCCACAATGAAGGCTCTTGCCTCCACAAATTCTCCAAAATCCTGTAACAGCATGGCCTAACACAGGCCCCAGCCACTGCTTCTAGTTCTCAGTCATAGACATCAATGCCCAGGTTTTCCACATAAGTGATAGGCTGCCGTGGGGCCATTAAACACCAAGGGCATTAAAATGAAAGCTAAAGGGTTTTAAAGGGAAAAATGGGAACTGATCACTATAGTTTCAGTGACATTCAATACATTCCCCTCTGCCAAGTCAGGAAATTCAAGATGAGGTATAAGGTTTCCCAGATGGGGAAAAGAAGTGGCTCTCCCACCTCCTTCACAATAGAGGCCACCTTAGCTTCTCACACAACTTCAGCCTCATTCTATATTATTCAGCCAACAACACAATCAAGTGGGAAGGAACTGCCTCCCCTCTAGACCCAGCCAAGACTCCTCCTCTAGGAAGGCCTTAAATAAACAGAATTCTATAGCACTTCATATGTAGGCTTCACCTTTTCCTATAACTTCACAGTTACCAATATAGCATTTGTATACCATTGCCTCTGGGACCTGCCAGGGATAGCGTCAGAATGAGCCCAGGGCAATGGCCCTCACAAAGGGACAGCTAACTTGACTGTGGGAACCCGACAAGGCAACTTCCTGACTTCCTGTGCTAAAGAAACCCCACCATCAGTTCAACTTAAGTGCAGGAGTCTGGAAAGAGAGTTAAGAGATTTAAGTTTTAACCAAAACCCAAAACCCACTCCCATATCAACTTGACTATTTATAGTAAGCCCTCTGTATGCCGAAAATGAAGAGATCATTGGTCAAACTCATCCAAAATGGCAAAAAATATATATATAAAATCATTCTGGTTCTCAATGCACTTAGAAGAGAGTGGCTGATTTCATTCAAGTGACATTTAGACTTATTCAAACCCCTTTATTTGTCTATACCTGGGTTATGCTGGAAAGTTCTTTGGACATGGAGTCAAGTCATCTGGATTCTGGTCTTGGTTCTACCAGTAACTATCTATGTGATGTATAGCAAATCACAGTACTTAATTCGAAGGGAGAGCAAGAGTGAATGCAAGTGGCATGCATTAGATGATCAGTATGCCCCTTTCAGTGATATTCAACAGATCCCAGGATTTATGACAAATAATCATCTTGTCTCTAATTTGAACAAAAATCTACAATGCTTTTAGCCATGTTAGAACAGCCAGGTAGCTGAAAATGGATAGGGGCAGCAGGCTTCAAGAAAGTGAAAGGGCATGGAATGCTAGGGAGGTAATTCTACTCCAGGTTCCAGAGTTGTAAAACCAATTCTAAATCATGGCCCCCTCATTTCTTGTCCGGCACGTGGTAGTGTGAGCTATCAAGCTCTCATTTATTAACCAAGTATGAAACCCTTTAATACCAGAAAAAAATAAACACAGGATTTGGACAGCCAAGTCACAGAATACAAATGTCAAGAAACCTAAGGCAGAGGGGAGGTGAAGAAAATATTTAAACTCATTATAAATGGAAGGGATAGAAATTAAGTAATACTGGGATACTAGTTTACAACTATCAAATTCAGAATGTTTAAATGAGGTGTGTTTAAATGTTTAAGTGTTTCAATGAGACATGAAGCAAGCTCTATGAGACACTACTTGGCAGTACAAAATGGGACAGTCTTCCTGTGAAGGAATTTGGCCATATTTGTCAAAAGCCTTCCAAAGAACATCCCATTTGATTCAGTAATTCCACTTTTAGGAATCTATCCTAAGGAAATAATCACAGATAGGCCCATAGATAGAAAAGTTCATCACAACATTATTTACAATAATAAGAAATTGAGTACACAGGGCATGAAGTGGATTTATTAGTCTGGTACATAAAAATTTAAAACCCACTCAGGTAAGAACACTCACATGGCAGTTTTCAAGCATGAAAATTGTTCTTTGAAACTATCATCATTTCTCCTCTTTAGAGAAGGCTGCTAATTGGATTTTGGTAGTTCTTATCTCAAGACAACTTGAATTATTTGGGGAAAAGTGCATTCAAAAGAAAATATCTTTCATATTCACGTTCAGAACCCAGCAACCTGGAGTACAATTTTCAGTATTTTAACTACCTCAATAATACTGTGAATGTAAGATATTGGGATGGAGATCCCAACTTGAAACAACAACTGGTGCCTATGGTAATTTAATGTATTGTCAAATGCTTTTATTGATTGGTTTAAATGTCACTCTTTTACAGAATATGCCTTTTTAAAAAGTTTATAATAGTACTTTCCCAGTTCATATTTTTAAAAGCTTTAGAACACTGAATTAATTTTGGAGGGGGGCGCAAAATAAAATAATTGGTTACTATTGCTGCATTACTGCATATCCAGGGTGGGGTGGGATGAGGTGTTTGGAGAACCAGAACTATTTTTCAAACATTAGGTCTTTGTATAAATACAACTCACAACTGCTAGCTTTGGGAGAGGCAGGTCAGGGGAGTTAATGCAGGTTTCATTTTGTTTCATTTATTGATTAGTCTTTAAAGTAGGCCTTTTTTTCTGAGATTATGGGACCATCATTAAATGTGTACTGTGAAGAGATTAATGATATGTATAAAGGGCTTTACCAAAGTCCACTAACTAAACACTACTCAAATACAGACTGAAAACCAAACTGTATCTGTTATGACATTAATTGCAGATGGTGAGTAATGGCACTAAAGTCTACATACACCAATGCAATTAGATGAGTGCTATGCATTTAATTTTAAAATAAAACTAGTTTTCAGTAAAAATACAATAAATTGAAAACTTCAAAATGTCTGAATAGGGGTAGGGTTTTATGCACATATTATGGAATCATTAAGAAATATTTTGAAATAATTTCTAGTGATATGAAAAATGCTAAGTATAGAAGCCAGATTATGAAACTATATTCATAGTTAAGTTCTAATTAGAAAATATGCATGTTTAAAAAATATACATGCACCAAAAAAGACAAGAAAGAAATACACCAAAACATTAACTGTGATTATTATACCTTAGTAATGAGTTTACGGGTGATTTTTAAAGATCTTATTATTTTCCCAATTTTCAATAATAGGAATGTGTTACTTTTTAAAAGCACATTAAGGATGTGAAGAGAGAAAGAGGTTTGTTTATTTTATAAGTTTTCCAAATATTTAGAAGTAGAAAAGAATATTTGAGATAATCCAGTCCAATGATTCTCAACTCTATCAGCCCAACCCTTAATGGGTATATGCAATATTTTGTAATGCACCCTTTGCCACCCTAAAAGGAAATTCATAGTTAATATAACCTGCATATACATTTAATTTCCAGAAAAGCAATATAATACACTAATGATAATATAAAAGAGAAATAAATTGAAAGTGGTTTATAATAAAATAATATGTATTTCAATATGTAAATGTTTGAGCAAGACTATACTTAAAGATATAAGAAAATAGTCAGATGTTTCCACTTATATATGTAGATTCACTGTGAATTCAACTGCTACAAAGGAAGATTAATACAGGTATTATGTTGTACTGGCGACTTAAAAACCCATGAATGACATTGCTATTGGTGACATGATATTCAAAAGTCACAACTCTTGATAAAGTTTTGAACAAAATAAAGTACCATCTGCCCTCAATTTACACAAAGATTGCATTCCTGGAAATTCAGTGTATAATTAAAACTGTAAAAATATATTTTGTGTTTATCTGTGAAATAATTAGGCCCAGTTAATTACACTAGTTTTTTCCACTTACAATGATGCCTTATATGCCATTCAAAAGTTTACAGATACATATTTCCAGTTCCAATTCCTCTTTCATGTTTATTCAAAACATGAAATGTACAATGACTTCTTTTGTTGTGAGATGAGCTTGTTCCTTTAAAACTAATGATATTCACAGTATTAGCATTTGATACTATTTGTAAAACCTATCACTTAAGAACAACAAGCAGACCTGGCTGGTGTGGCTCAGTGGATGGAATGCTGGCCTGCGAACCGAAGGGACGCTGGTTCAATTCCTGGTCAGGGCACCATGCCTGGGTTGTGGATTGGGTCCCTGGTTGGGGGTGTGTGAGAGGCAGCCAATCAATGTATCTCTCACACATCAATGTTTCTTTCCCTTTCTTTCTCCCTTCCTTCCCCTCTCTCTAAAAATAAATAAATAAAAGCTTTTAAAAAGAAGAACAAGCAATTCTTATAATGTAGTCTCAAAACTGACACAAGTGCTTTTTAAGTGATTAGAAACATTGCTCTTCTTTAATAGCACCAAGGCATGGGAGCAAATTATCATTTTTAAACACCACTTACTGTGATCCCTTGATGATTTTCCCTCACCTGGCCCCAGCCTCAGGGGTATAAAATCAACTGAGCTGGAAGAAAAGGACTAACAGGGCCAGGCCATGGGGAAATGGATGGGGGCTTGGCTGCTAGGTTACCCTTTCAGCCAATCCAAATGGTCCCAGAGGGGCACCAGATATAGGATAGGGCCTTCTCTCTGCCCCACTAGGCTGAGGGCCCTCTCAAAGTAAGGGGGTCAAAAGGTGGAGGACAGGACCAGTCACTCATGCTAGGCACAAGTAAAGAAATGAGGCAGAAGCACAAAGAAGCAGACATCCCTGTATTTCTAAAACCATTCAAGTCTCCTTCGTTAATTGGTTTCCCCCCCAAAAGAAAGATTTCTTTATTAGGAAATACCAGAGAGTGAAAAACCCACCACACATACATATTTGTAGGCTCACACATAAGTGCAGAGATTTACATATTAAATTGCATTTTAAGTTAGAAAATAGATTTAAAAACAAAATACTTTTTCTTTCTCCAGCAAGGTAAAGCAATTTGGTCAACAGGAAAGTAGATTTAGGGGTAATGGCAGGAAGTTTAGGGCAGGAAGAATGGAATTTAGCTGCTATAGAATTAAAACTCACCACTTGCCGCTGGGGGGGAAAAGCAAAAGGGGATTGGATGCTGTCTGTTAGGGCAAGGAGGGCCCCAAAGCTAAATGGACATGAAGAAATAGTCATAAATAGCCAAAGCCCACCAACCCCCAGAGGCTTTGAACCTGTGCCAGCCACCCTTGTCTGGGGAAGTAGGGAACCTAAGGAATGCAAAGGAAGGGAAGAGGTGGAGAGAATGTATGCCATCGAAAGGACTAATTCTCCAATCTCCCCTCTGATCAGAACTCAGATGAAGGACAGTCCAGGAGGGTGCACAGTATGAATGGAATAGATCTTCAGGCCAAGGTCTTAAATATAGAAGATTTATACAGGTAAAGAAAGAGGGCACGAAGTATAAAGCAGAGACCTAAAAATATTATTTCTTACTAGAGATGAGATTTGCATGTTGACCTTCACCTTAGGAAGAGAAAGCTTCTCTGACTCAGCAGAAGAGTGGTTGAGGTAAAGTAAGGGAGTAGAGAAATCCATCCTAACCCAGAAGAGGAGATGGGCTGACACAGGATGGGCTGAGAAGTGACAGAAAAGGGTTTCATCTCAGTGACAGGTTAAACTGGAAAAATCTAATAGCTTCCAAACTCTCCAGGCTTGGTCTTATTTTGAACTAACTAAAATGTAACTACAAGGACAAACTGAGAGAGCCAGAAAGAGAATTTCTGGTAAAGTAGAGGTGGGGAAGAGAGGAATCCAAGTCAGAGTCAACCTGTTTCTGTCTCTGTCTCTGGATCTCTCTCAATTGCTAAACTCAAACTCTGCTATAAGGAAAATAGAAAGATGTAGAGAAAAATCTGGAAGCAGCCAAATTTCATTAATTCTGATTAACTGGAAAGAGTAAGAAATGGATTTGTAAGGAGTCTTGATTATAGACCACTTAAAATGAAATATATACAATCACTTATAAAAGATCACTAACAAAGTATTTCCCAGGGGAGGTTCTGATAAGCCTGCTTTAATAACCAAGACATCTACAATTAACAGCATCCATCTGTATAAACACAGTATCTCAATAAACAACTTGTTCTCTTAAGTTAATATATCTCCCAACACTCCCCATCTTGCTAACACTGTATATTGCCTTGAAAGCCCTTTCTTTATAGTCCAGTATAAGGTAAAGCTTTGGCCCAGAATGTAGTAGTAATCAATGGAGAGTTTGGGAGCTATTGGTCCAACCCAAGGGTCCTCCAGAAAAATTAAAGTATAGGTAGCAACTAGCAATCCCTTCAACCCCCACCCAACCCCACCCTACCACACAAAGATACACACCCCCAATGATGATTCTCAAAATATAAGGGGGAAGGAGGAGGCAGGCAGTTTACATTAGACACAGTTTAATCAACTTCAAATAGATGAAAAGTTCTGATTTACACTTCTCCCTCCCCATAAGTCATCCAGACAGGACCCTGACTTAGAAAGAGAAAAACATAGGTGCTCTAGGAAATATAGCCACATATAATACATAAATCTTCTTCCCTGAAATAGAGCAGGTCCTGAGCAGAGCTGAGGGGGGAAGTTCATAGAGCACCCCCAGGGTGAAGTGGCTCTGGGACTCTGCAGGTGGAAGTGCTGGAAGAGTGAAGCTTGGCAGAAGCCCCCAGTGTGGTTATCAAGCCCGAGGTGGGCCAAGGCCTTGGAGTGGGTTACCCAGGAGGGCAACAGTGCTGGGCTTTCCCTCCTCACTCAGCCAAGGCCTAATGGAAGTACTAGTTGCCTTTTTGTTTTCTTTTTCGAGTGGACAGAGGGAGAGGAGAGGAGAGGAGAGCCTCTCTGTGCCTTGATTTCCCCTTTTGTGCATTCAGAGCCTCTCCAGGCCTTACACAGGGAATCTAGAGGGGAGGGGTAGTGTTTAAATGAGCACTTGGAATTCCTCTGAGGAAAGGAACTGCCAAAGTGCAGACTTTTATTACTGCCATTCTTGCTCTTAATGGGAGCAAGAGTCAGAAGAAAAAAATGAAAAGGAGCTAATGAGAAAGGAGGAGAGATGAGACAGAGTGCAAAGGGTGATGCTGTTGGCAACTCATAAATTATTATTGAAAATGGTACAGGTATTAAAAAGTTTCAGGGTAGTTTACAAGAAATGTAAATTGTTATCCATACTGCAAATACTTACATATATCTAACTGGGGAAGAGTGGGGCTTGGGAGTTAGAGAGTGGACAGGGGAAAAAGAAGAAACTACATGAATAAATACAAGTGGAAGCTACCTGATCCACTTCTGAAAGGATTTGTTGGCAATGGTGGCACTTTGTAGCCAGGAGAATCCTCCAGCCCTACTCACCATCCTCTTCAATTCTGAAGATACCAAGAATCCAGTTAGGATTCTCTTGCCAGAGTTCTCTGTGATCACCTCTCAACTTAATGTTATGCAGCAGCTGGAGAGGACCGAGCCAGCCTCAAGAACCTTTAACCCCAGAATTGGACCCCAAACAGAAGAGCTAAGATCTGGAGGGAAGAAAGGGGAGTTCAAGGAGATTCCGTGGCTGAGGCTGTGAAAAACCAGTGTCAGGGCCCAAAAGACCCATTTGTCCAGTTACCAGAGGTCACTGACATCTTCTGTGACTGCCTTGAGCTCATAATAAAAAAAAAAAAACTTGCAGCAAGAAAATGCCAGTGTGCCATTGGGTGATAAAGACCAAAGAAAAACACCTTACTTGTTCTCTGTCTCAGGTTTATCTTCTCCCTTTAAATCTCTCACAGCCCTAATTAAACACAAACAAAAGTCTGTTCCATAGACAGGCTACTTCTCAGCTTTAGCCACCTCTTGTGGTGGCTCTGGGGGTTCTGGGGGTGGCATCTCTTCAGGTGTGCTGCTGTCCTCCAGCATCTCGTTTGAGCTCAGATGTTCTGTTAGGGCCTGAGAAGGAAAAGACATCAAATTCAATATAAAGCTCATCCTCAAAATTCAAATAGAGATAATCAGTAGACACTGAGCCCTTCCTCTGAACCTATCAACCCACACTGATGTTATAGGTATTCAATCACCAACACCAAACTCAGAACCAAGACCCGAATATTATGTCTTCTCAGCAGAGTGCAACTGATGTTTATTTGAGTTCTTAACTGTTGTGGAGAGATGCTTCCATTATTATTCATAATAATAACAATGACCACAAATAATTACACAAGCACTTCTCCTTCGCAACAGAATGTTATAATGTACCATACTTGCCTAACAAGGCCTGACCCAGTGACTCTCAATTTTGTTTCTGCCCTAATGCTCAGTTCTCTAGAACAGTAATTCTAAATCAAAGAGGGTAGCGTGGCAAATTTTTTGAAACATATATGTGATTTCAAAATGCCCCCAAGTGATTCTAAAATATCACCCTTCCCCACATTGAACTGATAATCACTAACCTAAATTGTTATGATTTAAGACCAGAC
The DNA here is from genome assembly GCF_014824575.4 of Sturnira hondurensis. Classification (NCBI taxonomy): domain Eukaryota; kingdom Metazoa; phylum Chordata; class Mammalia; order Chiroptera; family Phyllostomidae; genus Sturnira; species Sturnira hondurensis. The sequence continues at coordinate 642,647 of NW_028083434.1, forward strand.
TTATCAGAAACATGATATTCAAAATGAATATAATAATGTACAAAAATGGGTTTGCTGTAATTCAAAAGAGAAAATTGAAAATTTAGGAAAAGCACAGTAGAGAACAATTATCTACCTTTTAAAAAGCATTCACTTAAAAGTAAGATTCTCTTTTATTTATTTATTCTTTTATTGAATGCATTGAGGAGACATTGGTTCACAAAACCATTCAGGTTGCAAGTATACAACTCAAAAAAACATCATGTACACACTGCATTGTGCACCGATCACCCCAAGCAAAGTCTCTTTCCATCCTGATTTTCCCCCTTTTGCCCACATCCACCTACCCACAACCCCTCTTTTCCTCTGGTATCACCACAGTGTTGTCTGTGTCACCACATTGTTTTCTGTGTCTATATGTTTACACACACACACACACACACACACACCACATCCAGCCACTGTTGATATAACGAGAATGGTTTGTGCAATACTGATGTACCTGGCAGCCAAGGAGAGTGGACAGGAATGAGCGTGCATGAACAATGACAACTTCACTGTACTAGTCAGTGGGGGCAGTATATGCCGTTGAGTGAGCATGTGTACTGTGTGGTCATCATATTCACAATGACTGAGTACAGCAATGAATCTGTGTCAAATTTTGTGTTAAGCTTGAACATTACTCCATAGGAACTATTTGGATGATTCAGAAGGCCAAAGCTATGGGCAACTGGTGATTGGCAGCTTCCTCAGAACAATGCACCCGCTCATGCATCATGTCTCATGCAGAGTGTTTTGGCAAAACATCAGATCACCCAGGTGATTCAGCCCCCCTACAACCTAGATTTGGTGCCCTGTGACTTCTGGCTTTTCCAAAAACTAAAATCACCTTTGAAAGGGAAGAGATTTTAGACTGTCAATGAGATTCAGGAAAATATGACAGGGAAGTTGATGGTGACTGAGAGAACTATGTGAGGTCCCAAGGCACCTAGTTTGAAGGGGACTGAGGCATCATTGTTCTAATTGTCATATATATAATGTTTCTTATATCTTCTTCAATAAATGTCTCTATTTTTCATATTATATGGATGGATACTTGACAGATGGGTACTATATATATATATAGTTTTTGCTTAATCCCTTCACCTTCTTTTACCCAATTCTCCAATTACCCAATTACCCTCTCTGCCTTCTGACAGCACTCAGTCTGTTCCATGTATCCACATCTCTGTTTCTATTTTGTTCATCAGTTTATTTTGTTCATTAGCATCCACATATAAGTGAGATCATATGCTACTTGTCTTTCTCTGACTGGCTTCTTTTACTTAGCTTAATAATCTCCAGGTCCATTCATGTTCTTGGAACAGATAAGAGTTCCTTCTTTTTTATGAGCAAGTAGTATTCCATTGCATAAATGTGCCATTGCTTTTTTATCCACTCAGCTACTAATGGGCACTTGGGTTGTTATCACATCTTGGCTATTGCAAATAATGCTGCAATGAACATAAGCATGCATATATTCTTCTGAATGAGTGTTTTGAGTTTCTTAGGATATATTCCAGAAGTGGGATCACTGGGTCAAAAGCCAGTTCCATTTTCAATTTTCTGAGGAAACTCTATACTGTTTTCCACAATGGCTGTACCAGTCTGCATTCCTTCCAACAATGCAAAAAGGGTTCCCTTTTCTCCACATCCTTGCCAACACTTGTTTGTTGATTTATTGATGGTAGCCATTCTGGCAGGGATAAAGTGATATCTCATCGTGGTTTTAATCTGCTTTTCTCTAATAATTAGTCACAGTGAGAATTTTTTTCATATGTCTATGGACCATCTGTATATCTTCTTTGGAGAAGTGTCTATTCAGGTCCTTTGCCCATTTTATTTATTTATTTTTAGAGAGAAGGAAAGGGAGGGAGGAAAGAGAGAAACATAAATTTATGGCTGCCTCTCATGTACCCCATACTGGGGACCTGGCCCATAACCCAGTCATGTGCCTTGACTAGGAACTGAACTTGTGATTCTTTGGTTCGCAGGCTGGCACTCAGTCCACTGAGCCACACCTACCAGGGCTGAATGAATAAAGAATAAGATTTTTTCTTATTTTCAAAACTTACCACAACACTATAGTAACAAAGACAATTTGGTACTGGCATAAGAATAGACATATTGATCAATGGAGTTAGATTAAGAGTCCAGAAACAAACTCACATTTACAGTCAAATGATTTTTGACAAGGGTGTCATGACAATTCACTGGAGAAAGAATAGTCTTTTCAACAAATGGTGCTGAGACAACTGGATAGCCATATGCAAAGGAAAGAATTTGGATCCCCTTTCTCTCATCATATATAAAAATTAACTCAAAATGGATCAAAGACCTAAATGAAAAAGGTAAAACTATAAAACTTTTAGAAAAAAACAAAGGCATAAATCTTCAAGACCTTGGATTAGGCAACTTGTCTCTTAGATCTGACCCCAAAAGCATAGTAACAAAAGTAAAAAAGATAAATTGGACATCAAAATGTAAACCTTTTTAAAAAGACTTTATTTATTTATCTTTAGAGAAAGATGAGGCCCTGGCTGGTGTAGCTCAGTGGATTGAGCGTGGGCCTGCGAACCAGAGGATTGCGGTTCGATTCCCAGTCAGGGCACATGCCTGGGTTGCAGGCCGGTTCCCTGCAGGCCAGCTCCCAGCAGGGAACACACGAAAGGCAACCATACAATGATGTTTCTCTCCCTCTCTCCTTCCCCTCTAAAGATAAATAAATAAATAAAATCTTTTTTAAAAAGTAAAATTTTTATAAATAAAAAAAGAAAGAAAGATGAATGTGATGTGGACACTGGCCTGCAGTGTCCACAGCATTATAGATGAAATGAGACAAATTCACACAGACTACCAAGTCCTATGGAGGAAAAGGGATGGCACAGCCACTCTCTCAAGGGGAGAGCAACGACCCTTGCCTTGACAAGCTTTTATTGGCTTTCTAATAGCATACATCAAAGAAGGTTTTCCTTCATTATACTTAGGTTTGCTTTAGGTAATTACTTTTTACAGACAGCAATAGAAAGGATGTTACTGATTACTTCTTACAGATTAACAAGGAAAAAATGTTGCAAATGCAAGGGAATGATAAGAGTAATTGGTCTGGTTACACTTTAGTCCTTGCACAGACTTCAGGAAGTTACTTTAAAGATATGCAGCAAGCATTTTCTGCCTCAACTCAGGGTGAGGAAGTTTTAGCAAGAGCAAGTCACAAACCAGCCTAGGTATAATGCAGGCCTGATTTCCCATAGGAGAACTGATCCATGGGTTTGGCTTTTGCATGCCACAACACGCCTATTGGGCTTTTCAATAGGGCTGAGCTACAATTGTCATTGCCAGACAGATTGGTTCCCTACAGGAAGGGAAGCAGAAAGAGAGGAAAACATCAATGTGTGGTTGCCTCTCATGTGCCCCCTACTGGAGACCTGGCCCTCAACCCAGGCATGTGCCCTAACTGGGAATCGAAAATTGAAACTGCGACCCTTTGCATCACAGTCTGGCACTCAATCCACTGAGCCACACCAGCCAAGGCAAAATTTAAACCTTTTAAAGGGCACCATTAAAAAAGTGAACGGACAACACACAGAATGGGAGAAAATATTTGCAAATCATATATCTGATAAAAGACTTGTATATAAAATATACAATGTGTTCTTACCACTCAATAATAATATAAAAAACACAAGCAACCCAAATGGACAAAGGATCTGAATAGATACTTCTCCAAAGAAGATACATAAATGGCCAATATGCTCATGAAAAGATATTCAACATCATTAGTCATCAGGGAAATGCAAATTAAAACCACTATGATACACTACTTCACACCCACTGTGATGGCTAAATGTCAGAAAATAAGTGATGCCAAGGATATGGAAAATTTAACTTTCTTTATTTTTATTTTATTGTTTTTCACGTACAGTTGTGTGAATTTTCCCTCTAACATTCCCCTCACCCCAGCCATCCCAACCTCCCTCCCCTGATTCCAGCCCCCTTCAGTTTTGCTCATGTGTCCTTTATAGTTGTTCCTGAAATTAGAACCCTAGTACACTACTGATGGGGATATAAAATTGTGCAGTCACTTTGGAAAAACAGTCTAGCAGTGCCTCAAAAGGTTAAACAGAGTCATCATATGGCCCCGTAATTGCACTCCCACGTGTATAGCTAAATGAAATGAAAGCATACATTTCCATCCAAAAACTTGCATGTGAATGGTCATAGCAGCATTATTCATAACAACTGAAAAGTCTGTTTATTGGTGAATGGATAGATACAATGTGGTCTATTCATATGATAAAATATTATTCAGACAGAGAGGTGGAAGTGGGCAAAGTGGGGATAAATGGAGATAGAAAGAGACTTGACTGGGTCGTGAGTTCATGATACAGCATGAAGATGGTGTTTCATTGATTTGTACAGCTGAAACTTGTATGGTTTTATTAACCAATGTCACCCCACTAAATTCAATAAAAAATATTATTCAGCTATACAAAATAATGAAGTACTACTACATGCTACAACATGGATGAACCTTGAAAATATTATGGTAAATGAAAGAAACCAGTCATAAAGGACCACATGTTATGTGATTCCGTTTTTACAAAATTTACAGAAGAGGTAAATTTACAGCAATAAAGGGAGATTATAGCCCTGGCTGGTATAGCTCAGTGGATTGAGCGCGGGCCTGTGAACCAGAGGATCACAGTTCCATTCCCAGTCAGGGCACATGCCTGGGTTGCAGGTGGGTTCCCTGCAGGCCAACTCCCAGCAGGGGACACACGAAAGGCAACCATACATTGATGTTTCTCTCCCTCTCCTTCCCCTCTAAAGATAAATAAATAAAATCTTTAAAAAATAAAAATAAAAAAAAGGAGATTAGTAGTTGCCCAGAGATGGGGTTAAAGGGAACTAGGGGGAAAGAGAGAGTAACCGCTACTGGGTACAGGGTTTTTTGAGGGGCTAATGAAATGTTTTTAAAATTAATTGTTGGCATAACTGTATAACTATAAATATACTATAAACCAGTGAATCATACAGTTTAAAAAGGGAAGTTATGGTATGTGAATTACATTTCAATAAAACTATTATTTAAATAAAGTTCAAATAATAAACTTTTACGAACATACTTTATTAAATACATCTTGAGCAGGACAGCTGGGAGAGTTCCCACAACATCTGCATATTCTAGTGAGGAAGCCCACTTCTACCAAGGTATCTATACCACTAACTCCAGCCCACTCCCCAACCCCTATCTTTGCTCTTATACCATTTTATGCTTCCCTCATCAAGGCACTTTTTATAACATGGAGCAACAGCGTGTTCTGGCTCTCTTGTCCCTACTAGACAATGAGTTCCTTGAGAGCAGGGACATGGTTTGCCTTATGCACTGACATATCCCATATCTAGCACAGTGACTGGCACAGAATGTCAAAGAAATAACTAGGTTCTAATCTACCTCAAGGGCACAAAGATCTGAGGCAATGTCAGAGCAGAAGCAGAGACAGGGAAGCTGGAGCAATTGGACATGAAACTGCCTAATTATATCTCTTCTAAGGTGTAAATTTAGCCTGCACCCTCCATCACCAGCTTAGCCTTAAATTCTTCAAGTCAGGAACACTTACTGGGCTCTGTGGCAAGAGGCTGCTACTGGTCTCTTGAGTACTAGGAGGTCGACTTCCACTTTCCTCCAGTGGCAAAATACCCCTTCGATCCAGCACACTGAAGGAGATAGGACAGTTAATGAAACATTTCACATTCATCCCTCCAGCCACCCACCCACAGAACATTGCTGTGCATAGCCTGACCCTAGCACTTAGAAGATAGGAGTATCTTCCACAAATCAGGGAACATTAACAGGGGGTGGGGGAGGCAACTGAAATAAAAATGAAAGGTCATCCCTTCAAAACAACCAGCCTGTGATCTATGTATGGTCCATGTAGATATAGCATGAAGGGACAATCCCTGGGAATACTGATTTGACATCAGAAGGTCATATTCAGAAGAAGGCATCGAACCAGGTTGACCTGCTTGTCCCAAGAGTGCCAGGACCTTCTAGTCCCCTGAGTACCTGGGAGGCAAGGGGCCACACAGCACTTCACAGCAGTTCTTCACAATGTTGCCATGGCTGTAGGGATTCTGGACCCGATTCTTCCCTGTCCATGAGCCTTTGATCTGCAAGATAAAAGCCAAGGCTTACATTAAAAGTTGTTGAAGAAATACATGCAGCATGGGAAGATAAAAAAGTTCTAGAGACAGATGATGGTAATGGTTGCACAACATCATGAATGCACTTAATGCCACTGAATTATACACTTGAAAATGGTTAAGATGGTACATTTTAGATAATGAGTCTCTTGCCACAATCTAGAAAAATAAATACAATGCAGAGCCATGAGAAAATGTCCATAATAGAATGAAAAAAAGCAGATAATTCATTTTATTTAAAAATATGAAATATACTGATGAATAAAATAGGAAGAGAGTCATGGATACATGGAACAGACAGGCAACTGTCAGAGAGGAGATGGGAGGGGAAAGGGGATGAAAGAAGGTGAAAGGATTGACCAAAGAACATATATGCATGACCCATGGACACACACAATAGTGTGATGGTGGCTAAAGGGGGTGGGGCAAGGGCTGGGTGGAGCTGAGCAAGGGAATGGGGGGAATGGGGGTATCTGTAATAATGTAAACAATAAAAATAAAGTAAAAATAATTATATATATATATATATATATATATATATCCACATAAACAAACATGGGAATAAGTCTAGAAGACTATAAATCACACCATTAACAATGATGATGTATAGGAGGTAAAGTTACAGGGACTTATTTGCTATTTTTTTGTTATCTATATTTTCTGATTTTCTACAGTGAACATGGATTAATTGGTAACTTTTAAAAAGCAAGTATTAATTCAGTGTACCTGTTCTTGTCAATTCCAAATCCAGGGACATCAACTAGCCTTTAAAGATCTATGAATAGCTGAAGACTTTGTACCCCCTCCTCCCAACCATTCAACCTCTTCTTCCTAATGCTCTACAGGCATTCAGCTCCAAACAAAGCAGTCTACTTTCTCATCCACACACCAGATTTAACAATCTCCCACACCAGGTTTCTGCCTGCCTTGACCTCCTAGTCTCCGGAGACTCAGTTTTCTAGCAGGCGACAAGAGAATAGGCTTTGGGGAAAAGAAGAATACATGATGAGGAGATGGGAAAGTTGACTCACGTCTTCATTGGTTGTCTGGTTGAGAGCCACAAGGAAAGTGTGAAATCCAGTCAGTCCCACGACGGACCAGAGTGTGAAGAAGCAAATGAGTACTTCTAGAACAGTGAGGTGATGTTAAGGAATGTTGAAGAAGCCACACAAGCAGACTCAATGCTTCAACCCTTCTCATGGCATCAATCATACCATCTTTTCCTCTCAGAACATACATTACAAATGGCCAAGTATCCATATATAACAGATTAATTTTTTTAAAGATTTTATTTAATTTTTAGAGAGAGGGGAAGGGAGGGATAAAGAGAGGGAGAGAAACATCAATGTGTGGTTGCCTCTCGTGCTTCCCCTACTGGGGACCTGGCCCACAACCCAGGCATGTGCCCTGACCAGGAATCGGACTAGCAACCCTTTGGTTCCCAGGCCGGCACTCAATCCACTGAGTCAGGGCCTATAACAAATGAGTTCTACACCCACTGAATACATCCCTTATGACAGGTAAAGGACTTATGTCTATTCACTATGAGTAACTCTCTAACATCTCTAGTGTATTTAAGTGTTTCTCTGTTTTTTCACCATTAGCTTTCTGAAGGGGATGTTTAGGAGAGGGCCAAAGCCAAATGATGGCTGTCACTGTCAATGGTAAATGCATCAAAAAATAAACTTTATAAATGAAAACTTAGTGGGGAAAACAGGATGTGATTCATAGAAATCCCATCTGAATCTCCTTTTCAGAAATGCAACTGCTGTACAAAATAAGCCTTAGCTGTAACATGAAGGTAGACTTCCAGCAAGTTACATAAGAGGTATATCGAGGCAAAGACAACACCCTAGATGAGGCAGGGATGAGCATGGGATCAGAAGGAATCGGAAGGGGGGCAGTAGAGAAGCTGGTAATGAAAGGACCACCCTTTAAGTCCTGGCCATCTTCCATTCTGGTTGCTATCACTAAGGCTACACTTTTTAAAATTTTAGGCTTTGGCACTCTCTGACATCTGAAAAATGAGATGATGGGAGAAGAGCAGAGAGAAAGCATGCTGGAAAGTAGGTTAAGAGGGATTTACAGGGACATACTGCCAGGGGAGGATATGTTCCAGGAGTTTCTTTCAACGTCTCCAGAAAGCCAATTTTCAAAGATTCTATGAAATTGGGAGGAGGAGTAGAGAAAAAAATTAGTGACTTTAGTTTTTTTTAAAATGCACACTTATCCTAGTCTTTACTCACTTCCTTTCTTCCCTACCCCTTGTTACAAGCTAACAAGAGATAAGCCCTCATTCAGACAAGGGACTCACATTCCCAAGCACGTTATCTCTTGATTAAAGGAAGGGTTCACACCTCCAATGCAGGACCTGGCACTGGTCTAGACATTTGGGCAGAATCCAAGCATCTGGCTTCCCTTCCTTTTCCTTAGCCTGCAACCATGGGCATGCAGGGAGATATACATTCATAGATTAAATAAAGCAGAAATATCCAAGAAAAATCCTCTCTCCTCATTGATCTGTGTCCTCCCTTGTTCAAAATAAGCGGAGACCTCATTTCTTCCCAGGAAACTGCATTGATCAAGGCCACTCCTTTTATTCCACACCCTATCTGCCCTTATTTGTTATCTGCTCATTTTTGTGCATTTGTGTGTGTGCACATGCACACACATGGGTGTGTATTGTCTATCTCCCAAAGTAAACCATAAACTACTAAAAGGCATTTCTCTGGTACAAACTTCTACCACCTCGCACAGGGCAGGTTTTACAAGGAAGAAGAAGAGAGGATGCAGACAGCTGAAATACATCCCCAACCTTTGGGATCCCTCAAAAATGTTCAGTACTCTAGGTATAGACCAGTTATTATGGTCCTGTTCCCCAACAGAGGGCCAGTAAGAAGGCCAACATTACTGAGTAAATACTGATGTGAACAGACTGTAGTGCTCATTTCTAACTGGTCCTAAGGCACCTTTGCAATGGTAAACCCAACCACTCCCCTACAATGTCTTCAAGTTTTCTCCCACACACCCACTCCAACAACAGCCACTACCCTGTATACTCACTGAGAGCCACATAGACGATGTTGAAGGCGAAGACATAGATGGTGAGGAGGGAGAGAGAAAGGATGAAGAGGTAGAAGTAGCGGTAGTTCCTCTTTCCGACACAATTCCCCACCCAGGGGCAGTGATGGTCAAAGCGTTCTGTGGGGGGAAAAAAGAGAATCTAGTTCCAATGCCTCCAAAACACAATATAACCCCACCATTCACATTTGAATAACTAATTCAAAGACTCCAGGATCACTGCCTACTTTAATTGTAAAAAAAAAAAACAAAAAAAACTTGGTTTCTATTTTTCACAATGTTTTCATAGCCATCTCATTTGATCCCCACAATCACCTTGGAAGTTGAGCAAAAGAAGATGTTATTTTTCCACATTTTACCAATGAGAAAACTAAGGAACTGAGGGGTTAAATGATCTGTCTCACTACCAGTTAACAGCAGAGATTTTTTTTCCCAAAGAAAAACCTTAGTAGGTGGGCCTACTAAGTTCAGGAAGAATAATTAGGTGAAAATAGACAAGGAAATTTTGAAAAATTAGTAGTGTGGTTTTCCTTAACCTCCAGTTATTAAAAATCTATAAAACTACAATACTTGAAATGATGTGGTATACCTTAATGGAATAGAAAGTGCCCAGAAACAGACTCTGGAATATATAAGAATTACTGTCTAATAAAGGCAGCATTACAAATTCAGTGGTAGAAGGAAGTGTTTTTCTATAAACTACTCAGGCAATTGGCTATTTGGTAAAAAAATATGGTTAGATTTTTATCCCCTCACACTAGAGTGGTACCTCAATACTCATCATTAATTCATTCCAGAACTCTTGATGAGTGTGGAAACCAAGGCATATCTAACAATAAAACATTTTTTTCTTGCAGGGTGGTTGTACAAGTTCTAGCAGGTGTGATGAGTTCTGAACAAGTGCCAAGTGCTGAAACATTTTTTTTCTCATCAAAATGTGACAAGTACAGGGTTTGATGAGTTCTGAAGCCAATGAGTGCTGAGGTATGACTGTACTCATAAAAATTAATTCCAGATGAATTAAAGAGTTAAATGTAAAAAAAAAAAACAAAGTAAAGCCATCAAATAACCATAAAGAATAGATGAACATTTATCCCACATAAAAGTAATGGGGGAAAAAACAAAGATGACAATTACTTTTATCTGAACATAAAAGTAATGGGGGAAAAAACAAAGATGACAAAGAAAAGTAGATTTAGCTCCATAAACTTTAAAAAATATTTTACATGTTAAAATACTATAAAGAAAATTAAAGAGAAAAAACAGGAATGTATGTAAATTTTCTATCTTAATATATGAAAAGTTCTTACAAATCAATAATAAAGTACAATTATTCCTTCAAAGATAGTCATAGGGCAAAAATAGATAGTTAATAAATGCCATATAAGTATATATTTAGCCATGCCGGGTAGCTCAGTTGGTTAGAACATTGTCCTAATATGCCAAGATTGTGGGTTCGATCCCCAGTCAGGGCACATACAAGAATCAACCAATGACTACATAACTAAATGGAATAAAAAATCTCTCTCCCTCTTTCTCTCTTTCTCCCTCTCCCCTCTCCTTTACTCTAAAATCAATCATTAAAAAGTTTAAATAAAGAAATACACTTCCATGTTTTCAGATTCAATAATAACAGTGTAAAAATAAGAACATAAAAGTAATATCCAGTGCTAGGTAGAAAAAGGTACAATGGACACTCTAATACACTGTTGGTGGAAGTATAATTTGAGAGAACCTTTCTAGAAAGCAGTTTAGCAGAAATTAAGACTCTTAACAATGTTCACCCCCCTTCAGCACAATAAGTGAATTTTCAGTAATTTCTCTTAAGGAAATAGAGATATATACAGAAATTCAAGTTCAATATTTTTTAAGTTCAATATTTTTAATTAAAATTTTATTGTGGCAAAATATAGATAATATAGAATTTGCCATTTTAATCATTTTTAAAATATTTTATTTATTTTTAGAGAGAGGGGAAGGGAGGAAGAAAGAGAGGGTGAGAAACATCGATGTGTGGTTGCCTCTCGCGCATCCCTGACTCCGGACCTGGCCCACAACCCAGGCATGTGCCCTGACTGGGAATCGAACCAGAGACCTTTTGGTTCGCAGGTTGGCACTCAATCTACTGAGCCACACCAGCCAGGGTTGTTTTTTTTTTATTATTTTTAAGTGTACAATTAAGTGGTATTAATTATATTCACAATGTACAACCATTACCACTAACTACTTCCAAAAATTTTCATCACCCCCCAAAGAGAAACTCTGTACCCATTAAACAGTAATTCTCCATTTTCCCCTTCCCCCAGGCCATAACTTCTAATCTTCTTTCTATCTTTATGAATTTCCCTACTTTAGGTATTTCATATAAGTAGAATCATATAATATGTGTCCTTTTGTATGTGGCTTCTTCACTTAGCATTATGTTTTCACTCGAGGTTTATTCATGTTGTAGCACGTATCAGCACTTCATCCCTCCTTTTGGCTGACTAATATCCCATTGTATAGATATATCACATTTTGTTTATCCGTTCATCTGTTGATGGACACTTGAGTTGTTTCTATCTTTTGGCTATTGTGAGTATTCGCAATGCTGTTGCAAATACTGAGAAACAAAAATGTTTGAGTCTCTGTTTTCATTCTCTTTGGCATTGTTATGGACAGAATTGTGCACACACACCCCAAATTCATACATTGAAGCCCTAACTTCCAATGTGACTGTAGTTGGAGGTAGGGCTTCAAAGGAGGTAACTAAGATTAAATGAGAACATAAGGGTAGGGCCATAATCCTATTATGGTAGTATCCTTAAAAGAAAAGGACAAGATACCAGGAGTACATAAGCACAGAAAAAAAGGACTTTTGAGGACACAGCAAGAAGGTGGCTGCCTCCTGTAAGCCTAAGAGGGAGGCTCACCAGAAATCAATCCTGCCAATATCTTGCTCTTGGACTTTTAAACTCTAGAACTGTGAGAAAATTAATTTCTGTTATTTAAGCCACGTAGTCAGTGAATTTTGTTATGGCACCACAAATAGGCTAATATAGGTATAGACCCAAGAGTGTAATTGCTGGGTCATATGATAATTCTATACTTAACTTTTTGAAGAACTGTACAACTTTTCCACAGTGGCTGAACCATTTTACATTGCAAACAGAAATGTATGAAGGTTCTAATTTATTGCATCTGTAAATTAAATAATTTTGAGACTTCCACCAAGATGGAGGCATAGGTAGATACACTTTGTCTTCTCACACAACCAAATGAAGGAAAGCGACAAATTTTAAAACAAAAAATAACCAGACCTGCCAGAAAATAGAACTGTATGGAAGTCTGACAACCAAGAAGTTAAAGAAGAAACATTCATTCAGACCAGTAGAAGGGGCAGAGACAGGCAGCTGGGGCAGAGAGAATAGCGTGTCAGGGCAGCAGCTTGAGGACCAGTCAGGCAAGGCAGTGGCTGGTCGTCTCACATTTGCATGTGGATAGTCAGGAAGAACACCTGGGGAATGAGACAGACCAGGCAACCTAGGGTTCTGGCTCAGGGAAATAAGCCTCTGGTGGTAAAAACCGAGGGGGTTACAGCATCAGGAGAAACTCCCAGCCTCACAGGAGAGTTCATTAAAGAGACCCACAGGGTCCTAGAATGTACACAAACCCACCCACCAGGAGTCAGCACCAGAAAGGCCCAATTTGTGAGTGGGAAGTAGGGGAAGTAACTGAAAGCCGGTTGAGAGCTGAGTAAGTGGCATTGCTCCCTCTCAGACCCCTCCCACCTAGATAGCACCACAAAGCTGTGACATGGGTTGCCCCACCCTGGCTAATACCTAATGCTACAACCCTTACAATGTAACAGCTTCTCAAAGGGAAAAAATATGGCCCTAATGAAAAAACAGATGTATCTGTATCTCTTCAAACCAAGGGACGAAGAGATAGCCAACCTATCAGATGTACAGTTCAAAATACTGGTAATCAGGATGCTCACAGAATTGATTGAGTATGGTCTCAAAATGGAGGAAAAAGTGAAGGCCATGAAAAGTGAAATAAAGAAAAATATACAGGGAACCAACAGTGAAAGCAGGGAAAACAGGACTCAAATCAACGATTTGAAGAAGGGAGAAATAAATATTCAACCAGAACAGAATGAAGAAACAAGAATTCAAAAAAATAAGAAGATGCTTAGCAACCTCCAGGACAACTTTAAACATTCCAACACCCGAACCATAGGGATGCCAGAAGGAGAAGAGCAAGAAATTGAAAATTTCCTAGAAAAAATAATGAAGGAGAACTTCCCTAATCTGGCAAAGGAAACAGACTTTCAGGATGTCCAGGAAGCTCAGAGTCCCAAAGAAGAAGGACCCAAGGAAACACACACCAAAGCACATCGTAATTACATTACTCAAGATTAAAGATAAGAAGGGAATCTTAAAAGCAGTAAAACAATGAAGAGAGTTACATACAAAGGAGTTCCTATAAGACTGTCAGCTGATTCTCAAAAGAAACCTTACAGGCAAGAAGGGGCTGGAAAGAAGTCTTGAAAGGCAAGGACCTACGTCCAAGATTACTCTAACCAGCAAAGCTATCATTTAGAATGGAAGGGCAGATAAAGTGCTTCCCAGATAAGGTCAAGTTAAAGGAATTCATCATTACCAAGCTCTTATTATATGAAATGTTGAAGGGCTTATCTAAGAAAAAGAAGAAGATAAAAAGTATGAACAGTAAAATGACAACAAACTCACAACTATCAACAACTGAACCTAAAACAAAACAACAATACCAAAAATAAACTAAGCAAACAACTAGAATAGGAATAGAATCATAGAAATGGAGATCTCATGGAGGGTTATCAGTGGGGAGGGAGGGGGAGAATGGGGGAAAAGGTACAGGGAATAAGAGGCGTAAATGGTAGGTACAAAATAGACAGGAGGAGCTTAAGAATAGTATGGGAAATGTAGAAGCCAATGAACTTATGTGTATGACCCATAGACATGAACTAAGGGAGGGGTGCAGGGCAGAGAGGAATAAAGGGTGGAAAATGGGACAACTGTAATAGCATAACCAATAAAATATATTTTTAAAAATTAAGTAATTTTTATTATAGTATTAAAATAATGAATAAAGTGAAATTATGAATAATATCTAATTAAAGGAAACTGCCTAAATGAACTAGACTATAGCCATGATAGATTATATAGTCACTAAACTAAAATATTTTAGAAACATGTATTAAAGATATAAAAACATGGTTAAGATATAATGTTAAGTAACAAAGCCAGCAATAAAAACTCTATCATGTGTGATCTAATTTTGAAAACAAGAGTGAGAATGGAAGGAAATACAGCAAAATGGAGAGTGAATTTGTTTAAGTTTTATATATACTTTCTGTACTCTGCATATTTTGTACATTGAAAATGTATTATTTTAATGAACCAAAAAGGCATAAATAATAAAATACAGGATCCGGCACAAATAACACCCATTTTTATTACAAATTCTTTTATTACAAAATCATAAGTATGTAATTCTGTAACATAACAATGTCACACTCAAGCACACCATATGACATTTTAGGTGAAATGTTCAAATTAAAACTATAAATTGTTACACCCATATTATTACCCTATCAACCACACTCAAGCAGGCATTACTTCTGCCGGACCCTATATATCATTTTTAAGGAACAATGAGCTGTGTACTGTCAAAAAAATAAGGCGGTAAGAATGATACATCTCCCAGTTAAAGGGCTATGATATATTTTTTCAGAAAAGTGAAGGAAACTGTAGAAAAGAATGGCATGTTCAAGCCTTACTCTAAGCAAACTTGCCATATAAAAACATTGCAAATACAGATTTATATGGATATACTTTTATTGTATATTAATCACACTTTCTTCTAATAATACAAGCAATATGTGCTCATTGTAGAAAACTTGGAAAAAACTTAAATGAAGAAAATGATGTCACTCATAATTCCAGTCTATAGATAACAAGATAGAAGAATTCTAAAGTGTTTCCTTGAATATCTCTTTATACATATTTATATTTTTTAAATGTGTAACTGAGATCACACTATACATGTATCCTATCTTTTGTTTTATTTCATTTCACTTTTTGGTATAAGGTTTTCCCATGAAAGTCCACTGTATAAATGTCCCACAATTTATTTGACCATTTGTCTACTGGTGGACAATTATTCATTATTATAATAATACTGGGGTAAATATTTCCATACCTAAATTTTTACTGCATTCTTGATTATTTCCATAGGAATTTTTAGAAAGATAATCACTGACATCAAAGGGTATACATGTTTTAAGACTTTTATAAATCTTATTATCTTGCTTTCCAAAACTTTTGTTCCAATTTACACTCCTAACAATGTAGCACTAAGTATTATCAGGTTTTCCTTGCTTATTTTCTAGATTTAAAAAGACATTGTTTTAATTTTTATTTCAATATTTAGGAAGAATATTTTTTAAATATTTTTTTCGATTGTATTTATTTATTTTTAGAGAGAGAGAAAAGGAGGGATGAGGAGAGGGAGAGAAACATCACTCAATCACCTCTTGCACACCCCAAACTGGGACCTGCCCCACAACCCAGGCATGTGCCCCAACCAGGAATTGAACCTGCAACCTTTCAGTTCACAGGCTGAGATCCAATCCACTGGGTCACACCAGCCAGAACAAATTTTTTTGATGTTAAGTAGCTAATTGTATTTTTTGTTTTATAAAGTCCATATTTCTACTGAAATGTTAGTACTTTTTAAAAAACTCAATTTGTATATGTTCTTTATATTTAAGAATATTAATAAGATGAAATTCTTTATGAAAACCCTCACATCAGATCTTCTTGAGATGTCAACTTTTCTGTCTCATTTTAAATGGGTTTCAATTTATAAAAACCCTATCTACATATAGCTTTTTGCCATATAAAATAAGGTATATTTTTTCAGCCTCTGTCTAAAGAACTGACTGGTAAGAGGAACGTAATGTACATAGGTCTGATCCATGACATATATAAAGAATGCTGGAAGTATGTCTACTGATAATATAAGGAATTGTACACATATGCCTATTGATACACACAGTTACCGTTTCTGATCTTTCCCAGGGTTTAGCACACAGTAGACAGGGATTAAAATTAAGCCACACACATGGAGATAAAGGCACAGATACATTCGTTATGCACACACATATATCAGCCAAACTTACAACAGCAGCAAAGAAAGAAGAAATGAGGATTTGGAAATCATACATGTTCCATCTTCATCTCTTACTAATTATATGAGCCCACACAATAGTGCTTCATCTATTTCCTTATCTGTAAAATAGGGGTAATACCTACCTCATGGGGTTCTTAAAAGTCTTAAATAAGAGAAAGGGAAAGCACTTCACACTGTGCTTAATGTACAGTAGGAACTCAATAAATGCTAGCAACTCTCTTCTTGGGAACACTACTTCTTACAAGGCCCTTCCTACCCCAATGCTGCCCTCCAGTGGACTAGGGTTCTCCTCCCACTATGTAAGGTTGGTTCCATTTGAAACAGATCCAGTAGAGGAACAATCTAGATTTAAAAATCAGGCCATTTATTTTCCCATTTACCAAAAAGGGTTTTTTTTAATTTAGACTGGAAGATATTTAAATTCCAATTTGACCTATAGAAGTACAGTTGACATAGTTGTTCATCTATCTAAACAACCCAGGTGGAGAAAAGACAGCACTCACAACTCTCCCTCCCAATCCTGCTCCTAACTACCTCAGCTGTACTGGGTCTCCATGAACTCCAGCTGCACCAACACACTTGTTTTTCTATCTATGTTCCCTATCTGTTTCTACTGATTTTTCCAATAAAAAATTACCTTGACCCTCCTCTTCAACTCAGCCTTTCCCCCAGACAATGCCCTAGTGGTTTTACTCACCCACACAGTTATCACAGATGCTGCAATGGGATGCCCGGGGAGGCCGGAAGATCTTGCATGTATAACAGTATTTCAGCTTCACAATCTGGTTGTTTATCTGGAAGTTCTTGATACGAGGGGGAGGTCGCTGGCCCTGAGGCACTGCACCATTGGTAGCTTCTGTAGATCAGTAAAGACAGTTAACATCATAGCTAGCCATTATTTGAACCCAAAAGTCTCACCATTTTTCCAAAAGCAATGGAAGTAACTAAAGGTTCCTTAGGCTTACTGTCATTTCCAAAATAGACTCTCAACATCAGAGTGTCCCCCACAAATTCCACTGAGTGCCACACAATTCTTTGTGCATGTGAAAAAATATTTCTTCAAGTTTTTGGCCAATTACAAAGAAAAACATTCATAAAGGAAGAAATGAAAAGGCTAAAAAACATGAAATAAAAACAGCCAACTCATAATGAAAGAAATAAAAATTAACACAAAGATACCATGTCCACCAACTGTATTAACAAATATTAAGAAGAATAAAAATATTCAGTGTTGGCAAAATGAGAAGATATTTTTATGCATTACCCATAAGCAATGTGGCAGTGGCTACCAAATTTTTTAATGTGTTTATTTTTGACCCAGAAATTCTACTTCTAAGAGCCTATCAAAATTACAAAGAGATATACAAAGGATGTTGACACAAGGATATTTGTCACAGAGTTCCTTTTAATAGTGAAAAACTGAAAATAACTTCAATGTCACAATAAGAGGTCATTTAAGTAAATTATGATATATGCATAGGATGGAGTATTATGCAGCCATTTAAAATGGTGTAGGTGAGTGAATGATGACAGGAAAATATTCACAATATATTGCAAAATGAAAATGAACAGCAACATGTATAAAAGGATATTACCTTGCAAAAATAAAATATATGCACAAAAAGGCTGTTAATACTTAGAATCAGAAAAACAATAATTTAAAAATAAGAGTAATACACGCTTATTATAAAAAATTTGGAAAAAACAGAAAATATAAATAAGAAAAAATAAAAATCACTGTCAGTCTCTGAACTCAAGGGTATTCATGAATTTTGGTGTATTTTTATTTATCTTCTCTTAACAGATAAACATTCATGATTGCTTTAAATTTGAGATCATGTTATAAACGCAGTGTTGTACCCTGTATTTTTCACTTAAGATTATACAGTAAACATTTTTTCCACGATTTTTAATTTTTTCTGAAAACATTATTATGGGCAATATGATATACATTTTATACATGTATTATTATTTATGTAACCATTCCATACAGTTGGGCTGTTAAGTTGCCTCTGGCTTTTTACTATTTAAATTATACTGCATGCAAAAACTTAAAATATTACAAATAAAGCTAAATCTCCTCGATCATCACCCCAATCCCAATCCTCTCTTTCCTTCCTGAAGAATATATTCATGTGTTAAAATTAACTTCTAGAACATACAGAAGAAAAAAGCATGTTGAAGTCTGAGCAGTAACAAGAAATTGCTGGCATTAAAATATCTAGGCCCATATTAAAACGAAAAAAGGAAAAGAGAAAAATGTTGCACTAAAAATTCTTCTACATTAGTTTCTGTAAATCTCTGCTTATTTTCTTTAGCTAAATCCTGAGAGAAGTGGAATTACTGGGTCAAAGGTTTTGAACCCTTAAAAACTATATTACTATTACCAAACTGCTTCCCAACAGATTGTATCAATTTGCACGCATGCCTATCTGCAGCATATGAGAGTGCCTGTTTCATTGCACCCTCGCTATGCAGAATAATTCTAAAAACATACTATTTTTCAATTCATTTTGATTTTAAAAATATCTGCCATATGGAACTTTTTTCCCTTTTTTTTGGAGTGGGGTGGATGCTATGAAATCAAACAATAAGTGCATCACAAGTCTTAAACGGATGAGGACAGCTATTCATTAGAGGATACAAGTACTAGCATACCACCTTAATATGTATACCACCTTATTCCTTTGTGTGTACTTTACATGAAGGCACCTGTAAGACAGAGTTCATGGTTTGCCCTCCCTATGAAGTGCTATGATGCAAGGGAATCTCCTATCTTCAGTAGATTCTGTGACTTTAAGTGAAACAACATATAATGAAACCAATTTTACCATGGGCTAATTAATATAAGCAAGAGTTAAGTTCCTATGGCATCTCATCCATGTTATAACAAAACTACGTTGAACAAAACAATGTTATTTGAGGACCTGCTATAGGGCTGAATGTAAATTGACAAAAACTTGCTAGCATAAATATATATATATATATATATATATATATATATATATATGAGTATTAACTCAAGACTGCACTCTTCTGTCAAGAAAAGCATGCTGACAGTAAATGAATGGATCAAAAAAACTATGGTAAATTTACATGATGAAATACTACACAGCAGAAAGAAGGAGCTCCTACCCTTTGTGACAGCATGGATGGAACTGGAAAGCATTGTGCTAAATGAAATAAGCCAAACAGTGAAAGAAAAATACCGTATGATCTCACCTATAAGTGGAACCTAGTCAACAAAACAAACAAGCAAACAAAATATAACCAGAGACATTGAAATTAAGAGCAAACTGGCAGTAACCAGAGGGGAGGTGGTAGGAGATAATGAGGGCAAAGGAGTGAAGGGTTTCCAGGAACAAGTATAAAGGACACATGGACAAAACCAAGGAGGGTAGGATCAGGGTTGGGAGGTGGGGATGGCTGAGATGGGGGGAAAATGGAGACAACTGTACTTGAACAACAATAAAAATACATACATACATACATACATACATACATACATACATAAGAAAACCATGCTAAGCAAAGAGGTCATATGAAGAATGGCTCAAGCCTGGACCCCAGGCCCAGTGATCTGGCAAAACAGAGCTAACCTTGCTAAGGAAACTACCATAACATTCAAGAGACAAGTCAAGGCAATGCCTTGAACTTCACTTTCTCCATATGTTAATAGAAGGGGATGATAAAAGAACAACCCAGGTGGAGAAAAGATAGCACTCACAACTCTCCCTCCCAATCTTGCTCCTAACTACCTCAGCTGTACTGGGTCTCCATGAACTCCAGCTGCACCAACACACCTCTGCTTTCTTCCCACCACTCCCATCCACACCCAGAGAATGGGTGAAGAGGTGAGGGGATTAAGAAGTACAAATAGGTAGTTACAGAATAGCCATGGGGATGTACAGCACAGTATAGGAAATGGAGTAGCCAAAGAACTTATGGGCTTGACCCATGGACATGAACAATAGTGGGGGGATTGCCTGAGAGAGTGGGGGGTGGAAGTGGACATAAGGGGGAAATCAGAGCACTGTAATAGCATAGTCAATAAAATAAAGAAAGAAAGTACAAAAACTAGACAAAGAAAACCATAAAAACTTTATTAACAGGTATAAAATTCAATCTGAAAATACAGAAAGACATACTATTTTCTTGGATAGGCAGATAATATTATAAGACATAGATTTCCTCAAAATAATTCATAAATGTAATGTAATACCTATTAGAACTCCAATAGGTTTGTGTTTTTAATTAAATAAAATGTTAAAATCCAAAAAACAAACACATACCTTAAAAAAACTAAAGGCTAACGGCAGCCTGGGGCTCAACTTGTGTAGCATTTAGTCTTATAAGTCATGGGTCCCTTTCTTCTACTCTTTCTGGCTTGGATACTGACTCAAGCTACTCGGGTACCTCAGACTTGAGAACAATTTAGGCAGGCACTGCTGTTGGTCTAGTGGGCTCATAGTCCTTGCTAGTACTGGCATCACAGCCTTTTTTCTGAGTGTGAGCTCCCAAGACATCCCTCCTCTAGCCCTGGGATCTTCGTTCTGCTTCAGTTCACAAAGCCAACCTCACTTCTGAGTAGTGTAATACTTTATCTCTGTCCTGAAGGGTCCTACCCTGAGCTGCAGACTACTCTGTAATGAACCTATAGCTGCTTCCTACCATTCCTAGAATTCTCAATTGTTCTTGGCACCACAACTGGCTCCTGTCACCTTGTATGTTCTCCTGAAGCAAGAATTCTTGGTCAAGGGCCCATGAATGTGCTTCAAAAGTTCTATGAATCCCTGAAATTATATCCAAAATTATATGTCTCTGCATGCATGTAAGAATATTTTTATGAAGAGATGGTTTATAGCTTCCATCAAGCAAAATCAAATGAGTTGATGACTCCCAAAGATTAGAAGAAATCCCATCCTCTTGGGACCAGTTCAGCAGACCTTGAAATGCAACCCAACACAGGGAAGAAGGAAGCATATGACTTTCAAACCTTGCTATACCTATCTTAGCAAATTCATAGGATGGTTATGATCTCAGATTAAGGGTCTCAGAGAGAAAAGCCTAGAAATGATTGCTAATCTGCAACCACTATTATAATTCCATTCTGTTACTAATTAAAGCCACCCCCTGCATAGTGTGTTGCTGGCTAGTTAGAAAACTCACCTATCTCCATTTCTATGAAAGCTGCCTCATCTGGTAGGGCTCGAGGGATCACTCCAGGGTCACTGAAGCTGGTCCTCAACAAGGTAGCCATGGAGAACAGGAAGAGCATGGCGGCAAACACAGGGATGGCAGGAGACAGCTGGACAGCCAGGTAACGGCATCTGGAGAAAGCAGGCAATTGAACATTTAGTTATACCTACCCTATATCAACCATGAATCAATATGGTAACCACAATAAAATACGCAGTACCTTGAGGGCGGGGACCACCTTTTTAGTTTGCTTAAATCACCAAAACCTCCTAACATATGGTTCTGTATATAGTGGGAGCTCAACAAATATTTAATTGATTGGTGCCACCTATAACATACAGAAGAGTCTCAAGAGACCTCCCATACCCCTAAGTCCAGTCCCTCCTGTCAGACTGCTGGGAGTTATATTTCCTCTGTGCTTCAGGAATGGCTTACAACTGTTAGGGTGAGGAAAGCAACTGAGCCTGGACTTGCAAGTAACACAGGTTTCTCTCACTCTGGGAGTGTCTTGAGTTTTTCATACTCACCCATATGGCATTAGGCCTGAGCTCCCAGAGGAAGGAGGAAAGATGACCAGTCATGGAGCAAGGTTCCAGTGTCAGACACAGAGTATGTCTGGCACGCTTCAAGGCCAATAAAAAGCTCCAGGGATGTGACTGACTTTGTGACATCCATTCCTCTTCCATTCTCAATTAGCTCAGCTAGTAGATGACTAGTAGCCATAGGGAAATAAAGAAATTGTATCTCCTGAGTACCCTTCCCAACATCATATTTGCTCCCCTCTTTTATCTGAATTCACCTGAAAGGCCATATCTTCTCCTCTCCGGTCATCCCAGCCCTACTCATATGTTAAATCCCAGAGACATCAATACTATTATCGTCATCATTACAACCATAATTTACTGAGCACTCACCATATGCCAAGCACAGCACTAAGCTCTTTATATGCATGAACTCATCCAACTTTCATATGAAATCTATGAGGTAGAGTCTATTATACCCATTTGATAGATGAAGTCTCTGGGATTTAGAGAGGTCTTGCCTCCTCCAAAAGGCTTATCCTAATCTGCATTAATCTCTCCCTTCTCTGTCCTTGTTGTCCTCACTGCCAAAGCCTTGTATTGTTTCCTAGCTGTTTTTTACTATATTGACCTCATCTCCCCCAGTTGGACTTCATAAGAGCAAGAACCTTGTCTTTTTGTAGAAGGAATGTGTGGGTTTAAATTTTGGCTCTACCAGCTCCTAATTGGGTAAATTAGTTAACTTCAGTTTCCTTATCTGTGAAATGAGGATAGTAATAGTACTTCATGGGGTCATTTTGTGGATCAAGTGAATGAATATAAATAAAGTGCTTAGAACTGCACTTGACACAGGGTAAATGCTAAGTAAATGTCAACTACTAACATTACCATCATGGTTCTATATCTCCAAGAGCCTAATACAAGTATGGGAATAAAGAATCTATAACAAATACTTGTTGAGTAAAACTGAATTTCAAAACAAATAGATTGGGACTTCCACCAAGATGGAGGCATAGGTGGAAACGCTGTGCCTTCTCCCACAACCAAGTTTGAATACAACAAAAGTTTGGAGAACAAAGATGCAGCCAAAGAACAGAAAACTGAACTATACGAAAGTCCGACAACAATGAACCATTCAACCGGGACCGGTAAGAGGGGTGAAGCCAGCAGCGGAGCAGGGTCGGGCAGGAAGGATCCCCTGACCCAGGCGCGCACAGGCAGCCGGGGTAGCAGCGCAGACCCAGTGATGGTGCAGGGCAGGCTGACTGCGGCAGTCACACACTTGCGTGCAGATAAACCAGCAGAGCAGTGAGCAGTGAGACGGACCGCGCAGGCCCCAGCGGGCAAACCCAGTGAGTACACAAGGCAACGGGCTGACCGAGGTCTCACATTCTCGAGCAGTAGGACCGACGGTGTGGCCCCGGTGGCTGGACGGGATGCGGCAGAGGGGACCCTGCCCCCACATACAGCGTCACAATGCAGCCACTGAGTTGCCCCGCCCTGGTGAACACCTAGGGCTCCGCTCCTCATAAATAACTGGGACGAACAGTCCAAAAGATGGCTCAAGAAGAACTCAAAGACCCAGAGCCAATAACTCTAATGACCAAGAAACAGAGAACCTCTCAGATGCACAGTTCAAAATACTGGTGATTAGGATGCTCACAGAACTGGTTGAATATAGTCACAAATTAGAGGAACATATGAAGGCTAAACTAATTGAAATGAAGGGAAATGCACAGGAAACCAATAGTAATGGAAAGGAAACTGGGACTCAAATCAATGGAGTGGACCAGAAGGAAGAACAAAACATCCAACCAGAAAAGAATGAAGAAACAAGAACTCAAAAACATGAGAGGCTTAAGAACGTCCAGGACATCTTTAAACGTTCCAACATCTGAATTATAGGGGTACCAGAAGGGGAAAAGAAACAGCCACGAGTGGAAAACTTATTTGAACAAATAATAAAGGAAAACTTCCCCAGTCTGGCAAAGGAAATAGACTTCCAGGAAATCCAGGAAGCTCAGAGAGTCCCAAAGAAGTTGGACCCAAGAAGGAACACACCAAGGCACATCATAATTACATTGCCCAAGATTAAAATGAAGGAGAGAATTCTAGAAGCAGCAAAAGATAAGAGGACAGTCACCTACAAAGGAGTACCCATCAGACTGTCAGCAGATTTCTCAAAAGAGACCTTACAGGCAAGAAGTATTCCAAGTCATGAAATCCAAAGACCTACATCCAAGATTGCTCTATCCAGCAAAGCTTTCATTTAGAATGGAAGGACAGATAAAGTGCTTCTCAGATAAGATCAAATTCAAGGAGTTCATCATCACCAAGCCCTTATTATATGAAGTGTTAAAGGGATTTATATAAGAAAAAGAAGATGAAAAATATAATCAGTGAAAGGACAGCAAACTCACAGTTATTAACAACCACACCTAAAACAAAAGCAAACCAAGAGGACAGCTAGATCAGGAGCGGAACCATAGAAATGAAGAACACATGGAGGGTTAGCAACAGGGGAGTGGGAGGAGGAGAAGGTACAGAAAATAGCATAGACAGTAGGTAGAAAATAGATAGGGGTGAGGGCAAGAATAATAGGGGAAATATAGAATCTAAAGAACTTGAGACACGTGGTCATAAACTAAAGGGGGGAATGGTGGGGGAGGGGTGTGCAGGGTGGAGGAGAATGAAGGGGGGAATAGAACAGCTGTAATGGTATAATCAATAAAATATATTTATAAATAAATAAATAAATAAAAACAGATTGGAGCATTTGATGACAGTTATCACTGACCTATGCAGAGACATCCTCTCGAAGGCAGACTATCAATAGGTAAGTAAGGGCTAGAGGGAGAGTGGAGAAAGTAAGCTAAGGAACAAGTCTTACTTCATTGGCATGGAGATCAGGCCACTCTGAGCAAAGATTTAATCACAGGTTGTACACACACTGCAGTTTGTACACCCCCATGTGATCCTCCCCTGATGCCTGCCACACACACAACTCCACAGGGTAGGTGGCAAACCAACTGTAATGTTAGGTTGAGCCATTTGCCATGAAGATGAACATATGTAGTAAATTTGCAAAATGATTTTTGTGGCTTTTTGTTTGTTTGCCTGCTTATTTTTTTTAAAACAATCATTGGTCTTAGCTTGCTTTTGTATGATGTATTTTCTTCTCCTAAACACCAAAGGTAAGGAGAAATATTTGGAGAATTCAAGGATCTGGCCAACTGAGTTCAGGGTAATTAAGGTCTTTGAGTATCACAAGCTTGTGGAGTACCCTTTTTGCACTGTTCCCCTTCACCGATACAGATGATCAAGAAGTAAATTCAGAAATAAAAGTCATCCCCACTTGTCAGGGGCACAAAGGCCACAGGAAAAACGTAAGTCTCCACTTTGTGAACAAGCCAAGTGAAATCACCACACTAACAGAAATCAGCCATCTTCCTAAGATTATTCTTGAAAACAAAGAAGTAATGTCTCCAGGACTCAAACTGCCCTGGTGTACAGTCTCCACCTCAGAGCCATCTGATTGGACACCAAAAGAAGTTTAAATTGTTTTATTACAGGGAAAAGCTACAGAGAGAATAGAACATACACATACACATACACATACACAATACACATACACAGACGCACTGTCGTGCATGCACACACACAAAATTAATGTTGCCCTCATGCAAAGAACTCACCCAAGTTTAACTAAGTTCCCTTTCAACAGATGCTTGTCAATCAAACAAAGAACAACTTAGATTTGAATTACACTATACTATCACAGATAAAGGTCTCAGTAATCTCCACATAGACTATCTTCTGCACCTGCTAAAACAATCCACTTTGTATGTCAACAACTACACAATAGGCCCATTGTATGATTCTTCAGAGATGAGGCTACTAGCAGCCAGTTGTCACCAGTGAATGTGGCTGGGAAAGCAGATGTGGAACCAGCAGGCCTTTCTACTCTGACTAAGGAGAAACTTAGAGAGCCAGCAGCTAAGACTATTTTGAACTATAACCCATCATGCCTGTCTTTAATAGTTATGATTAAAAATATCCTCCTAGGTTAGCCACATCATGGCAGTAAGCTAGAGATCTATCTGTGACAGGAATAAGCTATGTGAAGACTTGGTGGTAATTCCTAGCATCAACCTCAAAAGTCACGAATACCCTGAAACATCACTAATTTGTATTTAAAAACTGGATCTGCCATTCACACATATAAGCTAACTGGTTTTGAGACTCCCTAGTACTTTCCATCAATATCACTTCTTGGAATAATGATATCCACACACTTCTAGAAACAAAACTCTCCTTTGTCTTCAAGGTTTCAAGAGGTTTTCTCCTTTCTAGGGGTTTAGAAGTTACTTTTCTCTCTTATGAATTTCATATATACAACCATGTCCCCCACTAAGTCTTTATTTCTGCCACCTGAAGAGGCATCATCCTTTTAAGTACTCCTCTAACAATTTCTGTTTTTGATATATTTAATTATCGTTCAAGTACAATTTTCTGTCTTCTATTCTCAACCCTGCTCCCCAGTGCTCCCCACCTCCCTCCCATTCCCCACCACCTTAGTTATTGTCCATGTGTCCTTTATACTTGTTCCTGTGAATCCTTCCCCTTTTCCCCTGTGATTCTCTCCCTTCTCCCCTCTGGTCTTGGCCTCAGGAAATAGCTGGGCTGGACGACTGGACTCTCACATCTGCCACAGACCACATGGTGGTATTGACCAGCAGTAACCAGCAGTGCCAGGCTGGGCTGGTGTGTCATGTACCATCCCCCATCCTTAGCATGCTACTTCATTAAAGGGACAATGATAATGACATAGACTTCAATTCACATGAAAAAAATCAAAAGAGATTCATGAATGGAGCCAATAAGGAACCAGACAGATTCCATGGCAGGGCTCTGCCTCACAGACTGGCAGTGTGGACTGATTATCCATATAATACTCTGTTTCTAAGTCTCCCTAATAGCTTTCATGCTATGTTTTTTATTGCTCTCTTTAATCAGTACACTCAATCAACATTTATGGGTCTAACAAGTGCGGAACAAGAGAAATAGGAGTTAATTTTGTGGTGGAAAACATAACTAACATATAAAACAGCTAAAGAATAAGATAAGACTAATAATCCCATGTTAAAATAGTATTTCAGACTCTAAGGACTATAAATGGTTAGGGAAGAGCTCTCTTGGGAAGCTGGTGGCTGATTGAAACTACTCCCAAAGCAGCTATTAAGGGTGACTTTAAGGAATAACTGTGCTGGCAACAGCAGGAAGCACCTGGGGATTACAGAGAGCCCCACAATGGCCCTTGGTCCCACCTAATAGGAATAAGATTCTGCTATAAGTCCTTCCTGATATGGACAGCTGTCTGTCCTCTTACATAGTGTCTAACTCTAGGGCACACTAAACATATAAAACTACCCATAAGAATGGTTCAAGTTTCTTCTGATGGCACTTATCGTCTGCTGAGGGATGTTTCTTTGGATAGTAAAAACATAATTCAAGATCGGCCTCCAGATTTACTGCTATGCAAAAGTCAGAGGAAAATGCATAACCCTGTTTTGCTCCAGTAGCAACAGGGAAAATTAACCAAAGAGGATGTTTTCAATTCTGAGGCAATGAGCCATTCTCTTACTGAGGGGGGCCAAAGTCCCTATTCTGACCTGCTAAGTAGTCACCAAATTTCAGTTATAGTAACAAATTTAACATTTCAATTATAACAAATCAACAAATAACAAATTTCAATTTTAATATACTCCTGCTCAAGAACTTATAACAATTCCCTGTTGCCTATTATATTAAGCCCTAAACTCTACAGGTCAGTATTCCAAGACCCTCCATCAACTGGTCATATCTAATGATCATCATAAGGTTCTTGTCTTTCATGGCTCCATTCTAGAAGTATCCTCCTAATTACCCTGAATTCACTAGCTTCTTGCTCTTGCAAGAGGCATAAGGTGCCTCCTTTGCTCTTAAACACAATTCCCTCTGAGGAGGAAGATTTAGGAGGTCTCTCTTCCTCAATAAACACCTCAACTGACTTCAGCATGCTTGGGGACACCCCTGTTCTTTGTGTTCACTTTTCCCAAAATAGAAAATCACTACACTCAATTAAGACTCATTCTCAAAAGATAGGAGATGAATTCAATGGGGATTGACAGTGTGAAACTCATTACCACTAAAAGTAGCTGAGGCTGAAATATACAGATAAATTCTGAATGACAGAACCACAAGGAATTGTTAAGGGAAAGCACACTATTCAGGAGACATAACCCAATCATTCTCTAGGACTGTGCTTTATCAGGAAATTGAGCTTAGCTAAGGACTATAACAAATTGATAACAAAGAGGCAAACACTCCTTTCTAAAACTGTCATTTGGTTGGCCAAATCACAGATAGAATCTTAGGCTAGATGAAGCACAAGACTGAACTCCTACAAATCAATTCTCTAGAGAATGTTCTCTTGGTTAGAGATCATGATAAAGTCACTTCATCTTCTTCCCAATCTCACCTAAGGAACTTCAGGAACCTGGATCTTGCACTACAAACACAGATATTCTGTGATGCCAGAGTTTGGCTTTGGTTTGCATAGCCCTGTGTCTCCTCAAATCTGGTAACTTTATGTTATCAGATTGCCTTTTCTCTTCCATTTTTTCCTCAGGACATGGTGTCCCTTTGATCAGGATCACCTACAGAATAACAAGGTAGGGAGAACTGCATTGCTCAAATTTGTCTCTGAGCCATCCTCATCCTGGCAGCAGGTCTTAGGAATGGTCATGAGGTGATAACCCCTCAGAACTCACAGAACCTACTCAGAACCTACCTTCTAGGTTCACCCTTAGAGGTAGGCTTCCCTGATCTTGCAAGGCTATCAAAATACCATGCCAGAATGCTGTCAGTATTTCACAAAGACAACTTCATTTTCTAGGAGCATGAACTAGGGAAGCCCAAATAACCTAGATGCCACTAGGTAACAAACTCTAGCTACCAAGAACCAGAAATACACCGGTCTGGCATTCAGCACTATGTACAGTTTTAGTAATCTGAATATCTTCAAGATTCCATACTCAAAAGCTAGCAATGAAACAAAAGGCTAATTAATCTTGATGAAGAAACCTCGCTTACGTGGGCCTGGTTTCCTCACCTGCTAGAAGGATGGGGACAGTCTCCAAGGTCCCTTCTACCTCTATTATTCTATGATCCTGTAAGTCAAGATTCAAGACTGTTACATTTTAATTGCATCCAGGATGTATTAATTCTGTAACATTTACTGACTACCTACTTTATATATGGCCTGATGGAGGACACTGTGGGGGTCACACAGACATAGAAAATAGTCCCCAATATTGAAAGAGCTCTAAGTGCAATAACCATAGAATTCAGAAATATAGGAAATATCAGGGCAACATCTTGGGAAGGAGTGGCAGGTACCATGTCCAGCCACAAAGGTGGCAAGAAGAAGTGCCTGAAGAAGCCCAAGAAGCAGGCCAAGGAGATGGACGAGGAAGATAAGGCATTCAAGCAGAAGCAAAGAGAGGAACAGAAGAAACTTGAGGAGCTAAAAGGGAAGGCTTTGGGGAAGGGCCCCCTGCCCACAGGTAAAATTAAGAAATCTGGCAAAAAGTGAGCTGTTCCTTGTGCCTGGGGCAGTGGTGATCCTTCATTCTATTCCTGTTTTAACATCTGGATCCCTTGTGATAACATCTCTTACCACCTATAGCTAGAATGAAGTGTTGTCTTGGGGCCTGTTGTACATTTAAGAATAAACTTTTGTAAAAAATTATAATAATCATGCAGTGGCTCATCTCTTTAGTTCTTCTCACTCTGCCATTTCAACTTTAACTGTGTGCTCAGAGTAAACCCAGCCCAGAATCCTGTCAAAGTGTGTTCTTCGGTGTTTGTTCCTTCCAGAATTCTGTATCACATTTCTGTATCAGAAATGAGTTGGAATTAAACCAACTCATTTGAAATGGCAAAAGAAAAGAAATGTCATATGATTACATGTTAAATGAGTGGTATGTACAATACAATTAGTCCCACAAATGCAGAAATTACTAAAAAGATTTCATAAAGGAGGGCTCAAGGAGGGACTTGAAAGAGAGGTTGAATTTGGGGAGAAGTGGGACAATTACTAATCAGTACTACAAAGTGTTTTTCAGTTCATCCAATTAAATGACTCCTCTGTACATCACAAGCAGCCATGAAGGTAAGTCCAATGAAGTTTGATAGTGCCTTGATAAGATTTCGTCTATATACAGCACAGTGAGGCATAAGCACTTATCATAGCAGCAAACTGCTCCTACTTCAGTGGTGAAGAATCACACAGTCATTCTTTTTTTTTAGGTTTTACTTATTTATCTTTAGAGGGGAAGGGAAGGAGAGAGGGAGAGAAACATCAATGTACGGTTGCATCTCGTGGGTCCTCCGCTGGGAACCGGCCCACAACCCAGGCATGTGCCCAGACTGGGAATGGAACCACGATCATCTGGTTCGCAGGCCTGCGCTCAATCCACTGAGCTACACCAGCCAGGGCCACACAGTAATTCTTACCACCAGAGAAGTCTGGGGACCTTGAACTCACTAGCAATCTAGTCACAACGTTACAAGAGGCATCTAAGAAGCCAGTTCCAGAAAACAGTGCCCTTGGTCCCTTCAAGCTATTGCAGGAAGTGGAGTTGGACAGAAAGCCACAATCACCTTTCAGTTGCTGGACAGCTCACAGGTTGCCAGTGTCATTCTGTTCTAGTGTCCTAACATTTCTGGCCAAGCTGGTAGCTATGTGTTCATCATATGAGCTGAATAGTGTTTGGGCTAAAAGGACTGAGAAGGGTTCACATGCTCAAAGCTGAAACTAGCAGGCGCACTCACATTGCCTAGATAGCTCATCCTAAGAATAAATTAGGACATCGTTTTTTTTTAAGTACTGTACAATTTTCACTGGTTTTAAATTCAAATACACTTACCATAGAAATAATTATACTTAAGTACATAAACATATTTAAAAATAGCTACCTACCTATAATTTTCTAGACTCTCCTTTTCTATGTGTGTCTATTTGACTCTTCCAGACAGAAACAGGAATTATACAGAATTTCAATAGCACTGCAAGAGGCTTAATGACAATCTAGTCCAATTGCCCATCCTGGGCAAAAATCCATTCTGTGACAGCAGCCCTGAGAGATAGGCACCCAGCTTCTTTAGAAACACTTCTAACAACACAGAGCTAACTAACCCCTGGAGGAAAAACATGTTTTCATTCTATGCATTCAACCTACTGTCTGTCCACTGAAAATTACAGGTCCCTCCTTTGACAAAACATGTAAAGACAAACTCTAAAAGTAAAAAGATTTCCACTGACACTACCAGCACTGTATGTTTTTCATCAAGGGGCACCCACATCCCTGACCAGATTTCTCAAGCCATCTGGCCAACCCAGGACTGTGCCATGGGCAGTCATAAATCAACTCACACTTGTTCTTAAGCACCTGCTGCAAGCAGGACCTTGTTACTAAAATGCAGATCCAGATGTGCCTCAGAAAATAGACTGTCTTCCCCAAGGCAAAAATGCAGCAGCCAGAGAAGTGGAGTCTCAGCTCCTGGATAGTCTGAGGATGAAAATAAACAGCCCTTTGTCACCCTTACCTGCCTGAAGACAGGGAACTAGATCAGCTAACTTTTGAGGTCTCCCTGAGTTCTAATACTAATGAAGGAGCCCATATTCTGTCCCCAGACTTTATCTGCCACTGTGTGGTTGGTAGTAAAATACAGACTCCAAAGAAGGCACAAGGCAGTCACTACCTAGAGTATCTGTGTGTCTGTATATCACACACAAACACACATTTCACAAACACAGTGAAAAGGATTCCTCACCAGGGTCCTCTCCTCTTTGGTCAGAGTTATACTTCCCCATTCCACTCCTCGGTTAATACACTCACTTCCTTCTCCTCCCCCTTCTCCCTACCTCAGCTCTAACCTCAAAAATATTTATCACACCCTGGCTAATGTGGCTGAGTGGATTGAGTGCCAGCCTGCAAACCAAAGGGTCACCAGTTCAATTCCCAGTCAGGGCACATGCCTGGGATGCAGGCCAGGTCCTCAGTAGGGGGCATGCGAGGAGCAACTACACATCGATGTTGCTCTCCCTCTCTTTCTCCCTCTCTTCCTCACTCTCTAAAAATACATTTTAAAATATTTTTTAAAAATAAACTTAAAAATATTTATCGCACAGACAGCTAGAACTCTGGGCAATTTACAAACAACCTCATCCTTCATATCTGAGGACAAAGCATGAGAAATAATTTTGGGGGAAAATCATCTTGGTAGAAAATTTAACCTGCCTCTATCAAACTGTAACTTGGCTAATTATAGGCTTCATCCCACAGGCAGGTTTTTTTTTCAGAAGCCTTCAAGGTCTTAGTGGTATAGATCCAAATCAGACTCTGTGTGGTTCCCCAAAACAAAAAGGGCCAAATACAAATAGCTCCAAATTTCAAGTTCCCTTGGCCGGCCAAACCAGAGCTTTCTTGAGCACAGAATTGCCAGCTCTCTTAGGGTCTGGAAACAAATCTCGTTTCTGTTTCGAAGTATTTCAATCAGCAAAAAATTAACTCCAAGGCAAAAAGGATGGAGGTGGGGGCAAAAAGAGCTAGTGATTCAGCAGAGGATGAAGTAAAAGACAGGGAGAATGATAGACAGCAAAGTTCAGCTCTGTATTTCCAAAAAGAAGCAAGGCAGGAATAAAGCAAAGAAAACTTGGAGAGATAGGCCAAAAGAGGGGGGAAATTTTGTGACATTATGTATATGCTTGCCTGACTTCACATGCTCACTTGTGTACACACACCCTTAGCCATGAAACTCAGACTGGAAGGCAGCTAAGAAACCATGATCAAACTGCCAGACTTTGCCAAATACCTCACAAAGTTGACAGCAGCAAAAGTGCCTTTGACAAAGAGTTTTTCTGACCTTACTTTCTTAGTCCCATTATAAACTGGGTCCCCTTCCTCCCCTTGCTATTACTGCAACCATCAACAAGCCAACTGCAACCATCAATAAGTCTAGAAAAACAAATGAAAAAATTCTCTCTTGATACACCAGGAAAGTCTGAAGCCCTTACAGAAGAAGGACAAAAATGAGCCCCAAGAGTCCAGAGCTCATTTTAACTACCCACATAGGCTGGCCAAGGAGCTCCCTGCTTCCTGCCATGGCCACACCACTGCATAGGAACTCCACTACCAGGTTACCCAAGTACATGAACTATAGCAGGCTCAAGTCAGGTGTCGCTTGCAATCTACACACACTTCTTGGATCCTCAAGGCCCTTCTCATAATAACCCCAAACCAATTAACATTGCTCCCATCCCCAGAGTGTATAGCATTCTCAGTACAATCAGCAATGCTGCGACAGTACCCTAGAATCCAACTAGCCACCTCCCTAGCTATGTGGCCTACACAGACTTTGAACAGTGGCTCTACTACTGGCTATTACATCACAGGAAAAAATGGTAATCGAACACACACAAAATAGAGAGTTGTTTATGTTGAGTGATTCTGAGTGAAAGAAGGAGCAGCTCACACTTAATAAGCACATATGTGCCACACACGCAGCTAGTTTCCAGCATAGCTGAGGATGGAACCAATCTGCAGATTCCCCACTCAGTTGGCTCTTCAATTCAACAGCTAGCTTTTCAATTCAACAGAGAGCTGAGCTCTAAATCCACAGAACCCAGAGTAACAGAATAGGTGAGTATGGTAGGGCAGAGTTATGACCACAAGGGGTGCCCCTGGGTTTAGTCGGGGTGGGGAATAGGCAGTCTGTAACTAAGCACCTAAGGAGACCACTGAAAGGGGGAGCTGAGCAATAAAGACAAAATCCTTTATTTCCCAAGTGTGCCATGAGTAGCCCCATATCAGCGCTATAATATTGGTACCAAAGGTCTCAGTCTTTTTAGGCAACACATACTCTGCTATGAGCATAAAGTAATGAAACCAGTTGGCATGATCTATAGACACTGTTCAAGAAGACAAGTGACAACCATCCAAGCACCACCCACAAACTCCCCAGAAAAAAAAGGTTCTTCCTTAGATCCAAAATAATCATTGTCAGGCAACTCTACCCAATGGGTACTCACTCGAAGGCGAAGAAGAGTGTACATGTCCCCAGGATGAGGAAGAGGGTCAAGTAGAAGATGCCCTTTTGCCGGGCCATCATGACTCGGCCATCGCAGCAGAAAGTGTTCCTGCCTGGGAGTTTCTCCCATTTCCGTGTCACTTTCTTTCTCACCACCATCACAGACATGATTGGAATTCCTGCTCCAAATGCACTTTGTGATTACAAAATAGAAGAAACGAAAGTTGAGCCCAGCTTTAAAATCACGTTGCCTGCTATTGCTGCCGCTGGGTCAAACATCATCAAAAGTCGAATTTGTAACCCTAAGAAAAAGGGAAAAAATGAGGCGGGAATATTAAAATTAAGTTCAACCCTCTTTTCCCAGAGGCAGATGATAAGCCTAAAAGGGTTCGGGGTAGGGAAGTGGGAAAAGCTTATTTCCGATCTATGTTTGTCCTGTAAAAGGAGAAAATATTAAAGGTTCTCAAAAAGAAGGAGGAGGTGGAAGTTAGTATATCTTCTTAGCAAACAAACCCACATGCTTCCAATATAATACTGATGCTTTGTTCATCATAGAACCTTGGAGGGAGAAGGGTTTTAATAGGTAATAACCCAATTAATTGGTTAGAAAGTAGCAAAGTGAAGACCAGAGAGAGAAAATAACTCATCCAGGGTCACACAACCACAAAGCTAAGCAAAGAAAACATGTCTGCAGACTTTCAGTCCAAGGCACTTTCCACTATACCACATTGTTCTATAATCATCATTAAGAGGACTAAAAATATGGTATAGTTTTTGTCCTTAAAGAGCCATTCCCTCCTCCATTTCCTCACCTTCTTTCTTCAATTAGCCACTCAAATATGAACCACACCAGGGAACAAGTCACCCTCTAGGAAGGTTAGGAGGTTTTGGACACTCTGGACACATACCCAGGTTGTATTTACTCAAAACAGATTTCCCCTAATCAAACCCTTGGTAACTTCCAGGGTCTGAGAAATGAAACAATCTTGCTGGTCTAGTCTAGCCTAACATTTGTGTGAATCTTGATGAAACCACATCACAGACCTGCAGATGGAAGGCTGACTTAAGCAGGAGAGGTTCTGGAAGGGTTGGAGGCGGGGAGGTGGCAACAGTTAAAAACTGTCATAAAGGTGTTTTCTGGGACATTTCATAAGTACCATCTCTACCTAGCATCCTGAATCCTCATGCCAAGCCTTTCTCAACCACTGCCACCCTTCTCATACTCTGAAGTGTGGTGCTGTGGCCTCTGTTTACTGACACAACAAGCCCCACGCTGGCAGGACTGAGGCGGAAGTCTGCAGCCCAACTGACTGATGAGAAACAAGCAACTTGAAATCATTCCCCAGCTGGAGAGGGCAAGGGTCCAAATAGAGACTAGGCAATGAGTCCAGCAATC
Organism: Sturnira hondurensis; assembly: GCF_014824575.4. Classification (NCBI taxonomy): domain Eukaryota; kingdom Metazoa; phylum Chordata; class Mammalia; order Chiroptera; family Phyllostomidae; genus Sturnira; species Sturnira hondurensis. The sequence continues at coordinate 678,422 of NW_028083434.1, forward strand.
AGAAAGTAGAAGGCTTCAGAAAGGGGAGGGGGCTCCAAGGTGTAAAGAACACTTCCTTTGTGTAAAACTAACCTGGAAAACAATCTCGTGATAACCTGGCCCAGCGGGAAAAGAGACCAGGAAGGGGATCCGGGCCTGGGAGAACAAAGATCAAAATCCATCCAGAACCAGCCACCGGCCCACCCACTGGGGGCCAAGGCCTGAGTCCGGGGCAGGCAGCGGGTGCGGCCTCAGGAGGCCCGCCCCGTCTCTGCCACGCAGCGGACCACCGCCCCAGGCAGCTTGGGACGCGCGCCATCTCACACGCTTGTACACACTCACACACACGCCCCGCCACGTGTAGTCACCCCGGGTGGGGGCTCCACTGCTGGTGACCTGAGCGGGACAGTGCCAACGTCCACGCGTCACGGTGCAGCGGAGGCGTTGGCAGCCCACCAGGCGGCCGAGCCCAGGAGACCCCAACCCCCACCCCTTGTTACCTGAACCTGGGAGCCCAAACTCGGCCGGAGACTGACGGCAGAAAGTGGACACTCCCAGGGGACTGCACCGGCCGGCCGAGGTGGCAGCGACTTCTCCTCCCCAGCCAAGAGGCTGCCTCCTCCAGACAAGGAGCCCCTATGATCGGGCCCTAAAACAGCTGTGGCAACCGCCCACTGCTGGCGGAATGGAATGCTCCTCACGTCACCAAGTCGTTCCAGTAGTTGCTCGCTCTCCATTGGCTGATCAACCTCAATGTCTCTGCCCTACCACTGCTACCCCGAATCACTATTGGCTACTCCAAACGCCACTCAACGGTGCCTCCGCCCCGCTCCCTCACCCATCTCCCGGCTTCGTGCCCACCTGCCAAGCGTTGCTATCCTCCTTTTGGTGTCTAATCGCCAGTACATCAAGTATCACCTTCTATTAATACAGTTACACAGAGATGGAGGTGAAGAATAGTTCAGATAAAACAGGGGAGGACTGGGGACCAGCCTCCCCCCCACACACAGCGACACGTTGAAGCAGCACTGGCTCACAGATCCGGGTGTTCAACCCAAACTGGGTCCGCCCTGGGCCTCTACTGCCCTACTTGCGTGAAAGCAAAGGCGACTCGGAATTTTACTCCTTCAGAACAAAACAATCCAATATAAAAAGGAACTTGAAGGCGATAACTGTCCCCAAGAACATAGAATCATTTTTGCAGTACTGAGAACTAATATTGACAGTGAGGAAGTTGGAGAAAATCTACTGACAGGGCATTAATTTATTCAGGTAGGTAACTAAGTAAAGACTGCCAAAAGGGTTGGAAATTACTGTTTTCCAGAATGCAAGGCAGAATCACCACCCACCAAACACATTGATTCTTTTCTTCTGCCCCCCTCCTCTGTAGTTACTGCCACAATGAGCTACTGCTACTGATCCCAGGGAGTCACATCCTTTACAAGTTCAAGACTGGAGTAGGGAAAATAGTTCAGAATCATGGCCTTGATATTATACAACTGGACTTTAAGAAGCACTGGGTCTCTTTCCCCTTGTATGGCTCTGGGCTTCCAAATAAATATAAGGTGAAATATGAAAAAGGTCTGAAGGTAGCCTCTTTTTCCCTGTCACACTGTTGGGGAGACTGTCTAGGTTGTCAGCTGTTTTCCTGAGCTTTAATTAAGTTTCTCTAGAGTGAAGATATTTGCAAGGAATACAGAAGAGACTGCCAATGGTCTTCCCAAGGCAGGTTTTTGTGTTAGTTGAAAAACAATATACATGGTCAAGAACTATTTCTCCTTTACACTATTAAGGTTCCACATGATTCATAAGGTTCCATAAGGTTCCACATGAAGCAAAAGCCTGCTTAATGACAATTACATTTAGCACTTTCATGGCACCCTTCCATGAAAATTTTAAAAGCATTAAAAAAAATCACTAGGTCCTGGCTGGTATGGCTCAGTTGGTTGGATCATCATCCCATAATGGAACATTGAGGGTTCAGTCCCTGGTCTGGGCTCATACAGGGAGGCAGCTGATTGACGCTTCTCTCTCATATTGATGTTTCTCTCTCTCTCCCTTTCTCTCTCTCTCTCTCTCTCTCTCTCTCTCTCTCTCTCTCTCAAAGCAATAAAAATGTCCTCGGGTGAGGATTTAGAAAAAAATCACTAGGTAATTTTATTATGACATAAATATGTTATCATTAATTTCTAGGAGAAAGTATGCTTTTATAAAGCTTCTATTGCTCTTTAGCACTTGTGCTGATTATAATCACTGGTTTGTTTATTTATTTATTTTAAATATTTTATTTATTCATCTTTAGAGGGGGAGGGAAGGAGAGAAGGAGAGAAATATCAATGTATGGTTGCCTCTCTTGCATCCCATGCTGGGACCTGGCTTGCAACCCAGGCATGTGCCCTGAATGGGAATCGAACTGCGAACATTTGGTTCGCAGGCCTGCATTCAGTCCACTGAGCTACACCAGCCAGGGCACCGGTTTATTTATGATAAACCATATGATTAATATCATTGTCTCCAATTCTCCCCCCTTTGAATATTAGAGGGTACTAATATTGTATACACTTGGTATGGAAGGAAGAAGAACTTCCCTTTGCCTCTTCAATCCCCTAGATTCCTAAGCCTATGTACTCCAGACTCCCAGTGAAAAATAAACCTCTGTAGCACCCAAACATACTTTGTCCATAGATCAGATGCTGGTAAAGCCTGGGGAGTTCTGGAATTGATGTGTCATGGCAACACATTCCTGAGCTCTGCCCCTCCCTGTTCTGGTGCACATTCCCTCTGGGATTAAGTGGCTGTGTAGGTCAGGCTTGTTTTAACACAATCTGTTATTATTTGTTTTCACCACTAAAAGAAAAATAAGGTAAATATATATCGACAAAAATCCCATAGGACTTCCTTCTACGTACTTACATCATTTTATAGAATCCTGAAAGTCTTAATACACACACAACTAAATTGTGACTATAAACTGAGATTGTTTCTTTTCTGTTCTTTTATCTTTTCAATAAACCTCCAGACTTTATGCACCGAAATCAGCATTGGCTCCTTTCAAGGGGGGTACAGTCATGTGGTGAACACTAGAAACACCACTGTAATAAAGGTACAGACTTCCATTGTGTGATGGCATACATTCTAGCGTGCTTGTTTAAAATGCCTATCTCCTGGTGAAAGACAAATACCATATGATCTCACCTATAAAAGAAACCTAATGAACAAAACAAACAAGCGAGTGAAATAGAACCAGAGGCACGGAAACAAGGAACAGACTGACAGTGACCAGAGGGGAGGGGAGGAGGGGGATAAGGGGAGAAAGAAAAGGAAGGGTCTAGTCAAGGAACAGGTATAAATGACCCTTGGACATGGAAAACAGGGTAGGGATTGACTGCGGGAGCAGGGACATGGGCAGGGGAGAGCAATGGGGGAAAATTGGGATAACTATAACAGAACAACGATATAGCTCTGGTTGGCATGACTTAGTGGATCAAGTGTCCGACTGCAAACCAAAGGGTTGCTGCTTCGATTCCCAGTCAGGGCACATGCCTGTGTAGGGAGCCAGGTGCCTGGTGGGGGGACTTGTAAGAGGAAACCACACATTGATGTTTCTCTCCTCTTTCTCCATCCCTTCCCCTCTCTCTAAAAATAAATAAATAAAATCTTAAAAATAGAACAGTAATATTAATTGATTGATTGATTGATTGATTGATTGATTGAAATCCCTGTCTCCAGCTTCTTCTCCCAAGAAACACCAATTGATCAATGATGCTGGTGCTACAAGAGTTCTGGGAGGCCCCAGAGCCCTAGAATAGGAGGGTGAGGGCCTACCATAAAGTATTTGGCAGTGGCATCTGAGGCTGAAGTCACAGCTGGCTGGGGTGGTAGCCCAGAACCAAGGCTAATGAGCTCAGGAGGCAAGGCCAATGCCAAGGAGTGTATCCCCATCACCAAACTGGGCCACCTGGTCAAGAACATGAAGATCAAGTCCCTGGAGGAGATCTATCTCTTCTCTGTGACCATCAAGGAATCTCAGATCATCGACTTTTTTCTAAGGACATTCCTCAAGGACGAGGTTTTGAAGATTTATGGTGGTGTAAAAACAGACTCATACTGGCCAGAAGACCTGGTTCAAGGCATTTGTCATAATTGGGGACTACAATAGACCTATAATTCTGGGTGTTAAGTGCTCCAAGGTACTAGCCACTGCCATCCATAGGGCCATTATCCTAACCAAGCTCTCTATTGTCTGTGTGTGGCAATGCTACTGAGGGAACAAGATGGATAAGCCCCACACTGTCTCTTGCTTTTCCTTGCAAGGTGACTGGCCACTGTGGCTCTGTGCTTGTGCACCTAGTCCTCACCTTAAGGGGAACTGGCATCATCTCAGCCTCTGTGCTCGAGAAGCTGCTGCTGATGGCCCATGTCAATAACTACTACACCTCAGACAGGGGCTGCACTGCCACCGTAGCCAACTTCACTAAGGCCACCTTCAATGCTGTCTCTAAGATCTATAAGTGCCTCGCCCTTGACCTCTGGAAAGAGATCATGTTCACCAAGTCTCCCTATCAAGAATTTACTGACCATCTTGTAAAGACCTACTCCAGAGTTTCTGGGAAGAGGACCCAGGCTCCAGCTGTGGCCACCACATAATTGTATGCAAGAAAAATAAAGTGAATTAAGCCTGTTAAAAAATGCTTGTCTCCATATTTATGGTTCCTGTGTGAGCGTGTGTTTGTTGATGTTTAGGTGCAGAGTGCTGTTTGAATGGTCTCAGATCCTGAGTGCTGCCACTGGGTTGCAGCTTGCCAGCTAGTGTTGCTCCAGATGTCTCTTCTGCAAACACCCAAAGACCCATTCTGTACTGCATATAAGACTCACAAAATCAGCCCCCATTCTGCATTCAAGCTCATGACAGCCCTTTTTCTCAACATTTACTCTAGCCTCAACACTCCCATGTTCCCTTGCCCTTCTCCCCTGACACACATGTCCCACCCCACCAAAACCTACTTGATCTTCACTCCTCTCCCTACCTTCTGGTTATAAATATACATATATATATATATATATATATATATATATATATATGTAGAATGAATTGAAAAGCAAAAGAAAGTGGGTCAGTGGATTGAGTGCTGGCCTGCAAACCAAAGGGTTGCTGGGTCAATTCCCAGTCAGAGCACATGCCTGGGTTGCCAGCCAGGCCCTCAGTTGCAGGCGTGTGAGAAGCAACCTCACAATGATGTTTCTCTCCCTCCCTTTCTTCCTCCTTTCTCCCTTCTTTCTCCTCTCTCTAAAAATAAAATCTTTTTAAAAAAAAGAACTACAGGACATCCTGCCAACACAAAACCAACTAGTATTCTTAAGCAACATCTGTTTCCCTGAGGCTCAGGCTGCAATCACTGACTTAAAAGAGGCAGGATAGTATGCATAGTAGAAAATGCAAAAGTTTTATGGCCAGTCAGACCTAGGTTCAAATCCTGGCTCTGCTGCTTGGTAGCTTGTATAAATTTCAGTAAGTAAATGATCCTTTCTGAGCCTATTTCCTCATCTGTAAAATAGAATTAATACCTACTTCTTATATTTATAAAGGGGATTAGAGATAGTATGTGCTAAATGTCAGGCATAGTTGAAAAACACAATCAATGCAGTACATTAGGATTCTGTCTATACGTAACTGCTCTCTTACACCTTCTTCCTTTATCTACACTGATGACTGCAAGTAGAGAGGTAAAATGGAGACCCATTCTTCACTTTGTTGAACCTGTGTCAGCCTTGTGCTGCCATGTTTTCATAACCTGTAAATTCATCACTAATGCTAATCCTAATCTGATTAAACTCTTGATTTCCCGATCTCAGAGGCACCCTATTCCTTGACTGGGAGACATTTGAACAATAATCTTGTTCTAGTTTAATGGCTCTTCTCTACCACCATCATCTCATGTGAATCTTCAACCATTGCCACCATGCTATCTGTGTCAACAGGTGAGAGATAGATGGGACCTCTTTTATTACACACGTCTTGTGTTCACAGCACTGTGCTGGAACTGTTTGCTCCTGTAAGGGACTAAGAAGCACCTTTAAGATGCTACCATGTGAAAGGCAGACGTACAAAAAGCCCAATAAAAACTGCCTGATTTGGCAACAAAGATGATATCGCAATGGAACTGAACTGCTTAAACCAAGCCTCTCTTTCTGCCTCTATTGCCTGTCTGCTCCTAGTGGTTCTTAATTTTGTTTTGTCTCTGGACTGTGATTTTTCTGACTGCATCCAGAATAGTTTTAGGTGCTGTGCCTGACCACTCAACACTAGCCATAAGACTACTAAGTAAGAGTCATCACAACACCATTTATTGAGGACCTCACCTGAGTCAGAGATTATGCTACATGCTGTATAGAAATTTGGTTCATAGATTATGGTCTAAATTTAACGTCCAAGTGAAAGCATCTGATACTGACCCAGTACAGCCCTAGTCTCTGATTCTTCCCAGCCCTCTCATTCCAGGAGATGACCTCAAGGGATTGTGTTGCACAAAAACATAAACTGGTTTATCAGTCAATCATTAAGTATGTAGTGATCACCCACAGGTTGTTCATCCTATACTAGGCACTATGGGAAATACCAAAGAAGTATTTGACATTCCCAGCCTCTAAGGAATTTAAAATATTCTAAGGGAGTAAAGACCATCACATGTGAAGTCATTAAAGGTAGATAAAAAAACAGTGTGGAGTTCAGTTCTCAACTGTGCACAGCAGACTCTTTGACCTTTTAAAAAGAGCTTGCCTCAAACAGTGGTTACCTCTGGGAAGAAGGGATGATGAGTAAACAGTTAAGTTTTATTTTATGCACTTCTTTAATGTCTGAATTATTATAATGAGAATTTTTAATTTTAGGACTTAAAAAATAGAGATTTAGGCCTGACTGGTGTGGCTCAGTGGGTTGGGCATTATCACACAGATCAAAAGGTCGCCGGTTAGATTCCCAGTCAGGGCACATTCCTGGGTTGTGGGCCAGGTCCCCAGTACGGGTTGCAAGGGAGGCAATCGATCCATGTTTCTCTCACATACCCTCTTCCTCTCTCTCACCCTCCCTTCCTCTCTCTCTAAAAATAAATAGATAAAATATTTTTTAAATAAATTTTAAAAATTATCATAAGACTCTATACCTCTTGTTTGATATGACAGAATGACCACATGCATTCATCTCTTCTCCTTCCTGCCACCATCAAAATTATGGTAACAGGATTTAAAAACTGTAAGCCCACAACAAATAAGAGAGCAGTGACATCAGGTGGCAATATATTTCACTAATGTCTGGAAGATAGAAATTGGAAAGAAGGGTATTGACTGAATACACAAAGACTGAGATCAATTTTGGAGCAACTTGCCCCCCACCAAAACACAATAAAGAACCTAAGACTCCAGAAAAAAAGAAAGCCAGCAAAAGTGATAGTACAGTTAAGAGCTAGGAAAATTGAGAATACACTACAGGTCAGAAATGAACTCTGACCAGGTAGCTCAGTTGATTGGAGAGCATCATCCAGTACACCAAAAGTTTACAGGTTCAATTTTAAGTCAGGACACATACCTAAGTTGCCCGTTCAATCCCCTGTTGGGGTGTGTACAGGAGGCAACTGGTCAATGTTTCTCTCTCACATCTATGTTTCTCTCACATCTCCCTCTCTCCCTCTATGTCTCATCAATAAACATATCCTTATGTAAGGTTTTTTTAGGCCAAAACTGCAAAAATAGACCAAATAGAGACAATAAAGAAATGCCAGGGAAAGCAAAAGCTGTACGGAAATCCATGGATCAAATGTGAAGAATCAGTTCAAATTAACACAGGAAGTAGGCCTCATGAAGAATAGAATTCATTTTGAGGAATAGACAAAATTATAAAGAAGCTGGAAGACAGCAGAGATATGGTAAAGAAGGCATATGTTTTATTTTACCCAGTGCAAAAAGAAAGCAATCAGAAATTCAAGGAAAATACTAAAGTGTTTGAAAATGCCATTTTCTAATAATGAAGGCAACTAGAACTTGGAATAATATAGAACAATTAGTGGAGGTTGTTACATTGCAACTAAAGTGAAGAAAATGTAATTGAGGCCCATCCTTTGGCTTTATGCTGAAAAATATTTATATAAACATAACAATGTAAACACTATTTTTATTGGCTTTCAACTTTTGGAATCCAACCTAGAGACAAATCACAGGAAAATTAATTGTAATTACAAAGTATAAAGTAAATTTTAACAAACTTTATGTAAAAGCATAGTGTACAAAATTTGGAAAGTACACAAAGTTAGGGGAGGTACAAGGATGTGTAGATATTCTAATTTTAGAACATCTGAATCAAAAGGTACTATCTATAGATGATGGAACAAGAAATAGAGATTTGTATGTCTTATATAAAGGCACAAAGATAACCAAAAAGACACACAAACAAAAAGATACATGTTAAAATGATTGTCTATGGCAGGGGTGTCAAACTCATTTTCATTAGGGGCCACATCAACCTTGAGGTTGCCTTCAAAGGTCCAAATGTAATTTTAGAACTGTATAAATGTAACTACTCCTTAACTGTTAAGTGAGAGCTCCGTGAGGTGCTGACCCTCCCAGTAGAAACAAGGTATCTGGCATGATTAGGCCCTCAGGCCTTGTGTTTGCCACCTGCGGTCTATGGGGAGGGGGGAACTAAATAGGGGAAATGGCAAGGGTGGTGCTGCAGTGTAAGTGAGCTAACTTCCCATCTATTAGAGTGGGAAGTCACTAGATGCTGTCAAGAGCTGGTAAACCAAGAAAGTGAAGTATAGGCATATCATTAGAGAAAATAGAGTATTACAATACCCTCTGTACTGGTCTTCTTGCTTCCACCTTTGTCCCTTTCAGTCTATTAACACAAGAGCTAGAAAGAATCATTTAACTGTTAACTCAGACCTTGCCACCCATGATAATCAATGGCTTCCCACCCGTGAAATAATATATACTATGCCCTCAGTTCCTGGAACAAAGTTTCTAAAACTATTGTAAATTCCTAACTGATAAGAGCACTAGGAACATCTTTTGTTCTTTTTTTATTTATTTTTATTGTTGATTCTATTACAGCTGCATCTTTTGTTACTACTTGGTCTTTGACCCTAGTTCCTGAAACAGGGCTCTTGAAACCCTTGCAATTTCCTGGGTGATAGAAGCATCTTTTTCTAATGAGGTGACTCTGGGTGGCTCTTAGATGAGGGCTGGTCACCTGGAAGACCAAGTCATGGGATTAGAACCCTGGAATTTTCAGCTCTGCACTCCCATTCTCTTGAGAAGGTTGTAAATGGAGCTCATAACCGACCATACCTATGTGATGAAACTTTCATAAAAACCCCAAAAGTGTGGGGTTCAGAGACCTTCCAGCTTGTGGAACACATCCATGTTCTTGGAGAGTGATACACTCCAACTCCACAGGAACAGAAGCTCTCGCACTCTGGACCCTCTCATATTTCATCCTATGTATCTCTTCATGTGGCTATTCATCTGTATCCTTTATGATATCTTTTAACTGGTAAAACTAAGTAAGTTAGTTCTGTGAGTTCTGTTAGATCTGCTAAGTGAGTTCTGCCAACTGTTCTAGAAAATTAATCAAACCCAAGAAGGAGGTCATGGAAATCTCAGATGTATAGCCAATTGGTCAGAAACACAGAGGATAGCCTGGATTTGCCATTGGCATATAAAGTGGGATAGGAACAGTCTCATGAGATGAGTTCTTAACCTGTAGAATCTGATGCTATCTCCAGGTTCTCAGTGTCAGAATTGAGTTTAAGTGTACACACTCAGCTGGTGTCACAGGGAACTGCTTGTTGTAGGGGAAATTCCTCATTCATTTGGTATCAAAAGTGTTGTGAGTGTAGTAGCAGTTCAGAGGCAGCAGGGAAGAATGAGGTTTTTCTAACACACCATCTCACTCAGAACAAAAGACAAAGTCATTCCAATTACTAGACCTTACACCATCATCCACCCTACCACCCCCTAACCTGTACTACCCCCTCCCCTTGCTCACTCTGCATGAGCCCCAGTGACCTCCTTGCTGTTCATTGAACAAACTGGACATGTTCTCCCATGGACCCTTTGTACCAGTTATACTTTTTCCCTAGAATGAGCTCTCACTCCCCAGATATCTGCATGGTTCATTTTATCATCTCCTTCAAGTCCTTATTCAAATGTCTTCTTCTCAGAGAAGTTTGCCCAGGCTACACTTTGAAATTTCAGCTCCCCACCTAGAACTCCCTATCTCCTTTCTTTGATTTATTTTTCTCCATACATTCACCATCTTTTAACATACTACGTATTTTAATTATTTACCATGTTTATTGTTGCTCTCCCTGCTGCAATGTAAACTCAGTAAGAGAGATCTTTGGGTTTTTTTTTTCACTGTTGTATCCCTGATGCTGCGAACAGTGACTAGCACGAGTAGGTGCTAATTTGGGGCTGAATTTCTTCCCTGCTCCCAGATTCATATATTAAAGTCCCAACTGCCAGTACCTCAGAATGTAACCATATTTACAGGTAAAACCTTTAAAGAGGTGATTGAGTCAAAATGAGACCTTTGGGATGCCCTAATCCAGTATGACTGGTATCCTTATAAGATGAAGAGATGTCTGGGGTGCTGAAGCACAAAAGGACAACCACAGACAACCGTGAATGTTGTCCTTCAAGGACAACAGTGAAGGCAGCAGGAGGATGGCCATCTGCAAACCAAGAAGAGAGGTCCGGAATGCTTTTTCTGCACCATGTCGTGTAGTGCCTTCAGAAAAAAGTAGGGGTGAGAATTCGAGAGGGCTAGGGGATATTGGGGGAAGGACACAGGAGATGCCTGTGCACTGTGGCCTCCCAGCTATGCAGTCATAAAATATTTGTAATTAATACATACATAAAATTAAATGATGATAGAAAATTACAGCTATAGAAGATTCATTAAATATTAGAAGATTATTTTAAGAAAAATGGGAGCCAGGTTTCTCACTGTTAATCCACTGAGAGGGCCTGGAAACAGTAATACCCTTGTCTTAGCTCAGGCTGCTATAATAAAATGCCATAGATGGGGTGGTTTAAACAACAGAAATTTATTTCTCACAGTTCTGAAGGCTGGAAGTTCTACATCAGGGTGCCAGCATGATCAGGTTGTGGTGAGAGGTCTCTTTCTGGCTTACAGATAGCTTCCTTCTCACTGTGACCTCAAGTTTTTAAGAGAGCTCTAGTCTCTTCCTCTTCTTATAAGGGCTTTAATCCCATTATGAGGCCTCCTCCTCATGATCTCATCTAAACCTAATTATCTCCAAAGGCCTCATCTCCAAAACCATCACAATGAGTATTAGGGCTTCCACCTCAGTTCTGTGGGGACACAATCATTTAGTCCATAACAACCCTAATAACAACGAGCAGCCCTTTCTTGGTTTAGAAATACTATTCTTCGATAAAAGAAATCAGGGTTCCTTGGGAAAACGGCTAATTCTGGGACTGGGGCAGAGAAAGTACAATGGTACCTCAGTACTTGTCATTAATTAGTTCCAGCATTCGTGACGAATGCCGGAAACAGACAAGTACCAAACAAGTACCGAGCAAGCACAAGTGATGAAGCATTTTTCTCTTGCGGGGCAGGGTCTTGGCTCATACAAGTTCTAGAAAGTGCGACAAAGTCCCAAGGAAGCACCGAGTGCTGAAAAATTTTTTTCTCATCAAAATGCAATGAGTACAGGGTTTGACAAGTTCTGAAGCTGACAAGTACCAAGGTATGACTGTGTAAGATGAACTTGAAATTTATTTCTGTCCCTAAAGAAATGCTCAAAGAATAATGGGAAAATGTCAAAAGCCAGCCTAAAAGTCCTCCCATTGGCAAAATTTTAGCATCACAGTAAATAGTAGTAACAGGTTAAAATCCACTGAATAAAGTAAGAGGTGATGATCCATACTTACATGAATGAATGAATGAGAAGTTAGATGCAGAACCAGGGATAGATAGATGATAGGTAGATAGAAATAGATATAATTTCAAATATATATGCCCTGGCTGGTGTAGCTCAGTGGATTGAGCATGGGCCTGCAAACTTTAGAGGGGCCCCCTCCCCTCTAAAGATAAATAAATAAAATCTTTTAAAAAATCAAATATATCTCTACACAAAACATTCATTCAGATATACCTCCCCACAGCACTTATTAATTGCGAAGGGGGAAGAATAACCTTACGGTAATAAAGCCTAGAAGACATTACCTTAATGCAATGAAAGAACAAACTATCACTTCTGTTGTCTTCCTGCCAATAACTTATAAACTAGATATAATTGTGAGGAAACATAAAGTAAACCTAAGTTGTAGGATATTACACAAAATAGTTGAGCTGTAATCTTCAAGTGTCAAAATCATGGAAGTCAGGAAAAGATTAGAGAACACTAAATGGACGTGACAATCAAATGCAGCATGTACTTGGTTCTGAATTAAATTACTCGACTGTAAATGACATTATTTGCAAAACTGGCAAAATTTGAACAGGATCTGAGTATTAGATAATAACAACTTTTCAGTGTTAATTTTATCATTGATAGTTATATTGTAGTTTTGTAAGAGAATGTCCTTTGTTTTGTTTTGTTTTAGGAATACACGTGGAAATGTTTTGAAATGATAGGGCATCACATCAGTGACTTACTCATGAAGTGTCTAGAGAAAAAGTTCTTTGTACCATACTTTAAAATTTCTGTAAGTTTGAGATTCTTTCAAGATTTTTAAAAATATCTTATGAGGGCCCTGGCTGTCGTAGCTCAGTGGATTGAGTGAGGGCCTGCAAACTGCACGATCGCAGTTTGATTCCCAGTCAGGGCACATGCCTGGGTTGCAGGCCAGTTCTCAGCAGGGGATTCACAAGAGGCAACCATACATTGATGTTTCCCTCCTCTCCTTCTCTTACTCTCTAAAGATAAATAAATAAAATCTTTTAAAAAATCTTATGAGGTTTAAAAAGACAAGATGCATTAAAATTCATGACATTAACAGCACGTGACAACGGTGCAATTTACAAGAGAATAAGTTGAGTTCAAGTGTTGAAGGATCCTTACATTAAAAGGTGGTAAAAGTAATAATTGTAGGTAGGTTTTCATCAAGAAAACACGTTTTAGTTTTCAGGGGAACAACTAAAATAATAATAATAAAAATGTGTTACTAGTAAGCTAAAATATGGAAAATTAGAATAATAAAAAATGCATCATGTTTAGTGACTCACTTCCAAAGAACAGAGTAAATGAATGGGAAAAAAGCAAATTTACTGTGGAGTAAACTGGAAGACACCACTTTAATCAAGGTTTATATGACCAGTGATGTCATGTTTATAGCAGGTACCTTTGGGTATGACGTGATGAGAAAGTTGCTTCATCTCTGTGGCATTGTTTCTCAAAACCCAATAACCCAACCTAATAATTAGGGAAACAGCAAATAAACCCAAATTGAAGGACATTCTACAAAATACCGGACAAATTCTGGTTGAAGACTGAGAAAATGTCACAAATCAGAGGAGACTATGGAGACAGGACAATTAAAAGCAATGTGATATTGTAGATAGGATCCTGAAGCAAAAAAAGAACATTAATGGAAAAACTAATGAAATCTGAATAAAATCTGAAGTTTAGTTAATAATGATGTGGCAGTGTTGATTTCTTTTTTTTTCTTTTCTTTTTTTATTTAATTATTTTTCAAGTACAGTTTTCTGTCTATTACTACCATCCCATCCCACCCCCCATCCTCCCCCCTCCCTCCCATTTCCACCCTTCTCAGTTGTTGTCCACGTATCCTTTATATATGTTCCTCTAAATCCCTCCCCCATTTCCCCTGAAATTCCCTCCCCTCTTCCCTCTGGTCACTGTCAGCCTGTTCTCTATTTCAGTGTCTTTGGTTATATTTTGCTTGTTTGTTTGTTTTGTTGTTTAGCTTCCTGTTAAAGGTGAGATCATATGGTATTTGTCCTTCAACACCTGGCTTATTTCATTCAGCATAATGCTTTCCAGTTCCATCCATGTTGTTGCAAAAGGTAGGAGCTCCTTCTTTCTTTCTGCAGCATAGAATTCCATTGTGTATATGTACCATAGTTTTTTGATCCATTCATTTACTGACGGGCACCTAGGTTACTTCTAACTCTCGGCTATTGTAAATTGTGCTGCTATGAACATTGGGGTGCATAGCTTCTTTTGGATTGGTATTTTAGGGTTCTTAGGATACAATCTTAGCAGTGGAATTCCTGGGTCAAAAGGCAGGTCCAATTTTAGTTTTCTGAGAAAATTCCATACTGTTTTCCATAATGGTTGTACCAGTCTGCAGTCTCACCAACAATGAACCAGAGTCCCCTTTTCCCCACACCCTCTCCAACATTTGTTTCTTAATTTCAACAAATAATTGCATTGAGGGAAATTGAAGTTAAGAGAAATCAAAACTCAGTGTATGGGAACCCTCTGTATAATCTTTACAACTTTTCTGTAAATCTAAAATTATTCCAAAATTAAAAGTTTATTTGAAAAAAACTTGGTAACACACCTACAGATACAGAGAGTAGACTGATGGTTGTCATAGTGGTGGGGTTTAGGGGGTTAGGTAAAAAGGTGAAAAGGTTAAAAGTACAAATTGGTAGTTACAAAATAGTCATGAAGATGTCAAATACAGCATAAGGAATATAGTCAATATTATTGTCATAAGTATGTACAGTGCCAGATGGGTACTTGAAATATTGGGGAAATCACTTTGTAAAGTATGTGGTTGTCTAACCACTATGTTGTACACCTGAAAGTAACACAATATAACAGTGAATGTGAACTATAATTGAAAAATAAATTTTTATTGTTGTTCAAGTAGTTTTCTTTCTTACCCCCCACCCCAGCCCAACACCCCAGTCCTCCCCACCTCCCTCCCATTTGCACCCTACCTGTTATTGTCCAAGTGTCCTTTATAATTGTTCCTGCAAACCCTTCACCCCTTTCCCCTGAAATTTCCTCCCCTCTCCCCTCTTGTCACTGTCAATTTGAGCCTGTTCTCAATTTCAGTGTCTTTGATTGTATTTTGCTTGTTTGTTTGTTTGTTTATTGATTAGGTTCCTGTTAAAGGTGAGATCATATAGTATTTGTCTTTCACCACCTGGCTTATTTCACTTAGCATCATGCTTTCCAGTTCCATCTATGCTATCACACAGGGTAGGAGTTCCTTCTTTCTTTCTGCTACATAGAATTTCATTGTGTAAATGTACCATAGTTTCTGGATCCACTCATTTACTGATGGGCACTTAGGTTGCTTCCAGCACTTGGCTATTGTAAATTGTGCTGCTATGAACATTGGGGTGCATAGCTTCTTTTGGATTGGTATTTTAGGGTTCTTAGGATATAATCCTAGCAGTGGAATTGCCAGGTCTTAATGCTAAAAAATAAAATTAAAATAAGAAAAACATGCACTGTCCAGTGTGGCTCAGTTAGTTGGGCATTGTCCTGAAAAGCAAAAGATCCCCTGTTCAATTCTGGGTCAGGGCACATGCCTAGGTTGTGGGCCCAGTTCCCAGTTGGAGTGCTTGCAAGAGACAATGAATTGATGTTTCCACCTCATATTGATGTTTCTCTCTCTCTCCGTCTTCCCCCTCTCTAAAAATATATACATACTTACATATACACATACATAAAATTTAAAAAAGATACTTCTCACGTATTTGTAGGAATATTAGTATTAGAGAAAATATGTTGTTTCACTTCACAGTAGAACACAAGCACACTTACATTTTTTATTGTTTTTTATTAAAGTTCACATTCAATATTATTTTATCTTAGTTACAAGTGTATATTTGCATTTTGCTTTTGTGTCACTTTAACTACCTGCCCCAAGTATCATATGGAACAGTCAACTTGACTGTCCTTGCAGACCTTCTCCAAGCCTTACATATCATCAAATGTATTACCATGGTTTATACACAGAAAGGGGAAGGATAGGATTAAGCTATCTTATATGTTTCTCTGCTACTTGTCATATCATCACAGAGATCTGCTAGGTCAGGTGTTATAGCTTCACTTGTGTTCATAATATTCCACTTTAAAAATAAAAGAAGCTCCCTAAATCCAAAAGTAGAGTACCAAAGGGGAAAATAAAACAAAGAGCAGATACCACAAATAGGAAACAGAGAGAAGACAGATATAAATTTAAATGTGTTGATAATTACATTAAATGTAATTAGATTAATTCCTCAATTAAAGCAACATCCCAACTACATGAAAAAATCAACCATATGCTTCTTGCAAGTGACATATTTTAATTTTGAAACGTGCATATACTGCTTTTATTATATTATGGTCGTTAGCTGGATGAAAACAAATAGTAGCTAGAAAGCTTTCAAATAATAGAAGAACATTTGGGTAAGTTATGACACAATTTTTTGAGTACTCAGGCAATAGAAATGTATTATATTTTTGTACCAATTGCAAATAAAAGGTGAACAATGAAATCAGGGAGATTAAAGTTCAAAAGGGTCCTCAAACACATTCCCTGTTATTTAAATAAGTGGAACCTAATCAACAAAACAAACAATCAAGCAGAATATAACCAGAGACATTGAAATTAAAAACAAATTGACAGTAACCAGAGGGGAGGTGGCAAGGAATATTGAGGGGGTTAGGGAGAAGGGTTGTAAAGGAACATGTACAAAAGACACGTGGACAAAGCCAAGGAGGGGTAGGATCAAGGGTGGGAGGTGGGGATGACTGGGGTAGGAGGGAGTGGTGGGGGGAAATGGAGACAACTGTATTTGAACAACAATAAAAAAATTTTAAATTTAGAGAAAGGAGCTGAGAACAAAAAAAAAAAACATGTACACCATAACAGATTTTTTTAAATGACTTCCAATTTTAACACTTTTCTAAAGGCATTAATGACATTGAAACCTTTATTTTACATTATGTATCATCTCCTCTTTGGTTATGAGATGTATAATTTTGTTAACTAGAGACATCAATGAGTTCAGTTTCTGAGACTAGTCATTTAATAAATTATTTGGATCCTTGGGTCTCTGGAAGTTGATAATTCCTGCAAACTTATCTACTTTAACAAAGATGGAAGAAACACATTTTATTTTCTTCTTAATTTAATTTCAAGTTTTGATTTTAGAGAGAGGGAAAGGAGGGGAAAAGAGAGGAAGAGAAACATTGATATGAGAAAAACAACAAGTGGTTGTCTTCCATACATGCCCCAACTTGGGGCCAAACCCAAAACCCAGGCATAGGCCTTTCAAAATGGTGATCTGTTGGTTCACAGGACAATGTCCAACCAACTGAGCCACACCAGCCATGGTGGAAGAGATGCATTTTAAATGTAAGGATACAAAATGGTTAAAAATAAACAAATGGCAAAATGACATATCATGGAAGCAATAACCAAAATAAATCAGTATAACTACAGGGTCCAGCAAAAATAACACCCCTTTTTATTTCAAAATCTTTTATTAAAAAATCACAAGCATGTTATTCTGTAACATAACAATATCACACTCAAGCACACTATATGACATTTTAAGTGAAATGTTCAAATTAAAACTATAAATTATTACAGTCATATTATTACCCTACCAACCACACTCTAGCAGGCATTACTTCTGTCAGACCCTGTATATAAATATCATGAAAATGTCACTTCCTAACTTCCTTTAGTTCTCTTACACTTCTGAGTTCATTTCATTTGTTGAGGGGAAAGGGAGGGAGAATGCAAAACTGGCTACTCTACAGGTACATTGTGAAATTTCATTGAGATAAAATGTAAAAGCACCTGGAATTTAATAGATATTCAAAAAACTTCAGTGCTTTGTCCCCTTGTTACATGTCTTATAGATGTAGGTGTTTTGCAACAGGTAGGTTCTATCCTAGGTCCACTCATTTCACACCTGTTCTTCTTGATGCGATCTATTCCCATGGTTTCCACTGCCTCCTACATGCAAGAACTGTATTTCCAGTTTCTTCCTTACTATTAATCTTCAGAATGTCTCTTAAGCTGTCCACTAAATATGCATAAGTCTGCCCTGGCTGGTGTGGCTCAGTGGATTGAATGCCAGCCTGTGAACAAAACAGTTGCTGGTTCGATTCCCAGATCAGGGCACATGCCTGGGTTGTAGGCCAGGTCCCCAGTAGGGGGGTTGCTAAAGGCAACCACACATTGATGTTTCTCGCCCTCTCTTTCTCTCTCTAAAAAAAATAAATAAATAAAATATATTTTTAAAACATGTATAAGTCCATCTGGATGTCCCCTAGGCCTCTCATCAGACACCAACTACTGTCATTTAAACTCCACTTAATACCCCCAATGGGTAATCTCTTTTTTCTTGCTGTATCCCCAGTGAGTAAAATAATGCCTGACACCCAGTAGATACCTACTCAAATCATGTATTGAATGAATTAATCTGTCCTTTCCTCTTTGTCTTCACTGCCATGGATGTAATCCAAGCCTTCATTATCTTTCCAGTTGGAGAATCATGTTTGTAGCTACTAAACTAGTTTCTCTGCCTCTAGGAACTCCAGCTCCCATTGCCTTCTTTTCAATCCATCCTATACACTGCCTGCCGCAAATTAAATGATGAACATTTTAAAAAACAGACTCCAAAGTTCCACTGGTCCTTCATAATATAGTCTCAATTTACACTTTTAGACTATTCTACCACTTCCTCACTCTCAAATTACCTATTTTCTCTGCTTTCAACACACATACTTTTTTAAAATTTCAAGTTCCAAGTGTGCATATATATATAATCAATTAACTTTTGTATATTAACCTTGTGTCCTGCAACTTTGCCATAATTTGCTTTTTTTCTAGTTTCCTAAAGTGGAACCTTAGATTATTTATTTCAGATCTTCCTTCTTTTCTAATATATGCACAATGGAAGCTTCCACAACATCCTATAAAAGTAAGTATATAAATATCAGACAGAATAGACTTTAAGGAAATACCAGACAGAATAGACTTTAAGGAAATATCAGACAGAATAGACTTTTAAAAATCTGCATTAGAGACATAAACAGGGACATTTTGTAATTAGAAAAGATTTAATTCAACAGGAAATTATAACCATCTAAAATTTGCATATACCTAATAACAGAAATATATACAATAAAAATGACAAAAATAAGAGAATAAAGAAATTCACAATCAAGTTGGTAGATTTATATACATTTTTCTCAGTATTTGGTAGAAAAGGCAAATTTAAAATGACCATTGAGCATATAGAAGAATTGAACATCATGATCAACAAAGCTGACCTGATGAATATAGAACACTATACACAGCAATTGAAGATTATACATGTGCTCTATTCAAATATAAATGAAACATTTGCCAACATTTACCATACTATAGGCTATAAAGTGAGTCTCCTTTTTTAGGCTTTTATCTGTTTACTTATTACAGAGAGAGAAAGGGAAGGAGGAAGAGAGAGAAAAACATCTATGTGGGAGAGATGCATCAATCAGTTGCCTTTCACATGTCCCCAACTGGGGAACCTGGCCCACAACCCAGGTATGTGCCCTGACTAGGAATCAAACCTGGGAACTTTCGGTTTCACAGGCTGGCGCTCAATCCACTGAGCCACACCAGCCAGGGCCAATCCTTTTTAATTATATTTTTTAAACTTCTTTTTAAGATTTTATTTATCTATTTTTACAGAGAATGGAAGGGAGGGAGAAAGAGAGGAAGAGAAACACCAATTGGTTGCCTCTCGCAGACCCCCAACTGGGGACCTGGCCTGCAACCCAGGCATGCGCACTGACTGGGAATCAAACCAGCAAACTTTGGTTCACAAACCAGCACTCAATCCATTGAGCCACACCAGCCAGGGTCAATTTGTAGTTCTTAATCCCTTCACCTTTTTTGCTCACTCCCCAGCCCCCTCCCTTCTGTTAACCATCAAAACATTTTCTGTATCTATGATTTCTGTTCTGCTTATTTGTTTTTTAGATTCTGTTGTTGATATACATTTACTGGTATTTTATTGTCATATTTTGATCTTAAAGAAGACTCTTTAACATTTCTTTTTTAAATATATTTCATTGATTATGCTATTACAGTTGTCTTATTTTTTCTCCTTTATCCCCCTCTGCCCTGCACCCCCCTCCCACCCACATTCCCCATCCCCCTTAGTTCATGTCCATGGGTTGTACATATAAGTTCTTTGGCTTCTCCACTTCCTATACTATTATTAACCTCCCCATCTATTTTCTACCTGCCATTTATGCTTATTCCCTCATTCTCTCCTCTCCCCCTCCTCACTGGTAACCCTCCCTACGATATCCATTTCTGTGATTCTGTTCCTGTTCTAGTTGTTTGCTTAGTTTGTTTTTGTTTTTATTAGGTTCAGTTGTTGATAGTTTTAAGTTTGTTGTCATTTTACTGTTCATAGTTTTGATCATCTTCTTCTTCTTAGATAAGTTCCTTTAACATTTCATGTAATAAGGGCTTGGTGATAATGAACTCCTTTAAGTTGATCTTATCTGGGAAGCACTTTATCTGCCCTTCCTGAATGTAAACTGTAATTTAAAAATAAAAAATATATCACCAGACCTGGCTGGTGTAGCTCAGTGGATTGAGTGCAGGCCTGCGAACCAGATGATCAAGGTAAGATTCCCAGTCAGGGCACATGCCTGGGGTGCAGGCCAGTTTCCATCAGGGGACACATCAGAGGCAACCATACATTGATATTTCTCTATCTCTCTTCTTCCCTTCCCCTCTAAAGATAAATAAATAAAATATTTAACGTGTGTGTGTGTAACCAGTTACCTAAAAAAAAAAAAAGAAAGAAACAATGAAGAGAAGAGGCAGTGTTATGACATATACACAGTGCTGGGGGAGGGGACTTCAACTAAGAATTCTGGAATTCAGTTCACCATGGTAACAGCTCATGAAATACTTTCTCTCAACAGTTTTGGGTGCCCTTTCAGGTCTTCTGCTCTAAGAGGTACTGAGTGGAAGGGCGTGAGGAGATCTCTGAACTTACACTATGGGGGATGAAAGAGGTAACAACTTTGAAGGTATGGGCATTGAACAACTGAAACTGAAATTATTGGAAGAACTCTATATGAAAGACTTAATACAACTCTCAATAATTGAACTACGACGACACAAAATAATGGACCTGAAAGCCAAACTCACCATTGCTAATATCAGCAATGAATGGAAAACGTGTTATGAGGTACAACTTGAGGTGAATAATCAACTAAAAAAGCAAACAGTTACTCTCAAAGAGAAACTGGAAAAACTCCATGTAGATCCTTCAGATAGACTATCTTCTATTCGTGTCTATGAGTGAATGCCAGTGAAATTCTTAGCTGCATTATTGAAAAGCTAGAAGGAGAAAAAAGATGTCTTGAACATCAAGTGAAATACTATTTACTTAAACTGGAAGAAGAATCAAAGTCTTATTAAAAGTTCAAGGATGAACCCCAAATATACCTGGCTAAATTATCTCAGGTCTCTCGCTTAAACCAAATTTCTAGAAGGCAACAGATGAATGAACTTCACAGAATGAAAGAGAATCCAGCAAAAATGGGAATATACAATACAGCTAATCAGAAAATAATAAACGCCAAGAGAGGATCAACCAAGAAGAGTACAAGATCAAGCCATGTTCCAAAATTCAACTCATGATTCAAGAATTGGGTAGATCTCTATTTCTTACCCTTTTTCATTCATTATACTTAACTTGTGAAATTAATGTTCAACACATTTTTTAAGGAAATGAAATAGATAAACAGCTATTAAACCTTTTTAGCTCCTCTTTCAGAAGTTTGTTCCTTTGTTTGTGTGAAAGTAATTTTCTTAGTAGTTTGGTTTAGTTTCAAAAATTATTTTAGAAAGTAATTACGGTGACCCTAAAATTCTAATAGCAGTGTTTTAAGTCTTAAAACCTGAGAGAGGAACTTTTAAGATTATTTCAAGCACTGCAACAGTTTATTAGTTACACATCTTTTCGTGGGGACTCCATCATGTTTAAGTGTTAGTTCTACAGAAGCTACTTTGGAATACTTTCCAGATGTTAGAAAATGTCTGTGTTAGAGTGATGGAATGTTGGTAGGATACTATAAAAAAACTTAAATGGGAGATTCTCTAAGATCTGTGTTTTGATATCAGTTTTGCCACTTCTAGGCTTCTGACTTTGAGTAAATCACTTTTTATTGTGTCACTTCTATCATTTATACAGTTGGGAATATTTACTTAACCACTTCCTTGAGATGTGTATGCAGATCAAAGACACCTATTAAATATTTATTTACTTACTTCTTTACACCAAAGAAAAAGTTTTACCTAGTTCTAAGCTCTGAAGATAATTTGTCATGTGAGGTTTTATAAGAAAACGAAATTATTTATTGCAATAATAAAAACAAAAATGATCATTTTGAAACCTTTTTTGTTTAATACTAAATATCAGTATTTTAAATTTAGAATTCATAAAGCAAAAATCAGTATAACAATATTTAACATGTTTGAAATTTTATTTCATTTTTTTAAGATTTTATTTCTTTATTTTTAGAGAGAGGGGAAGGGAGGAAGAAGGAGAGGGAGAGAAACACCAGTGTGCAGTTGCCTCTCCTGTGCCCCCTACTGGGGACACAGCCCACAACCCAGGCATGTGCCCTGACTGGGAATGGAACCAGCAACCCTTTGGTTTGCAGGCCAGCACTCATTCCACTGAGCCACATCATCCAGGGCTATGTCTGAAATTTTAAAATGTCTAAATATATTACAAAATATCAAGAAATACCATTTATAAAAACAAACGTGGCGATAATAAAAAAGATAATAGTGCTAGCAAGGATATGGAGTAATTGGAACACTCATACACTGCTGGTTGGGTTGTAAAATGGTGCAGCCATTTTGGAAAACAGTCAGTCAGTTACTCAAAACATTAAACATAGAGTTATCACATGACCCAGAAATTCCATTCATGTATTTAGCCAAGATAAATGAGAACCTATGTCCACATAAAAACTTGCACACAAATGTTTATGGTGCCATTATTTATTCATAATAGCCAAACAGTGGAAATGACACAAATGTTCATCAACTGGTGAATGAATAAGCAAATTGTAGTATAACCAAACAATGGGTTATTATTCAGCAACAAAAAGAAATTAAGTACTAATATATGCTATAATGTGAATGAACTTTGAAAATAATATCTTTAGTGGAAGAAGCTAGTCACAAAATACCACATATTGCATAATTCCACTTACATAAAATGTCCAGAGCAGGCAAATTTATACAGACAGAAATTAGATGAGTAATTGCCTAGAGCAGGCTGGGCCAGGAGGAGGGTGGGTGATGGGGAGTGACTGCAAAGGGTACAGGATTTCTTTTGGGGGATGTTGAAAGTGTTCTAAAATTTATTGTGGTGATGGTTGTGCAACTTTGTGAATATATTAAAAACCATTGAATTGGCTTAATCATATGTTATATGATTTACGTCTTAATAATGCTCTTTTTTGTAAAAAACCTATACTTAGCAAAGTAACCCTTAAAAAATTAAAGTCCTCACAAAAAGTTATACCCAGGGAAAAAAGCCTAGATGAATAATTGCTATCACACTTGCTTTATAGGAAATAAAAGAAAGTTCATCAGGCTGAATAAAAATTGTAACTCAAACACCAATGAAAATAATTACATAGGAAAACATAAAATACAATATAAATATATTTTTCTTTTTTCACAACTGATTTTAAAAGTGTCTGCATAAAACAATAATTGTTAAAATATTGTTAGGTTTAGAATATATAAAGATATTTTGTCTATGATAATAATAGCACAAAGGAGGAGAGAGGAAAGGGAGCTATATTGGAGCAATTTCCATACACTACAAGAAATAAATTGGCATTAATGTAAAGTATATTTCCTTAAGATGTATATTTTAATACCCAGAGAAACAACTAAGAAAATAATTCAACAAATAGAGTAAATAAAGAGAATTAAAATGGCACACTAGAAAATATCTAATGTAAAAGTAAGCAATAAAGACATAGAGGAGAAAAATGTAGGAGACATACATATAGAAATTTGAAGTTATAAGTAATTTTATTTATATTATGACCAAGAAGTACAGTAATGAAATAAGCACTACAAAAAATTTATCAGGTTCCATTCCCAGAGTGCATGCCTAGGTTTTGGGTTCAATCCCCAGTTTGGGCATGGGCATTTGTGATCCCTGGTCCAGATGAACATGGGAGGGAACCATCCAATGTTTCTCTCTCTCCCTTCCTCTCTAAAAAAACAATGAAAAAAAAAAGTCCTCAAGTGAGGATAAATAAATAAATAAATAAATATTATCAGACTTCATTAAAAACAGGATCTAACTGTATACTGTCTAGAGCATATATACTTTAAATTCAAGACACAAATACGTTGAAAGTATGGAAATGGTATACTACACAAACAGTAATGATAAGAGAACTGAAGTGGCTCTCCCAATGCATTAGTTTTCTGTTGTTGTGTAACAAACTACCACAAATTTAGCAGCTTAAAACAATACCCATTTACTACCTCACAGTTCTGTAGGTAACAAGACCAAGGCAGTTCCTCTGCCTAAGCTCTCAGAAAGCCAAAAGCAAGGTGATGGACAGGCTGCCCTCTTAATCCAGAAGTTTTAAGGAAGATCTCCTCGCCAACAAGCAAACAAACAAACAAAAATAATCTGTTTCAAAATTGAAAGCATCTGCTTTCACGTTCAGGTTGTTGTAAAGTGTGTTAGAAATACACTCATATGAAGGTGGCAAGTCTGGCGATTATGTTGGATGTGAACATAATTATCTAGAGGGTGTGAACTGAAACATATATGTAAAGATTAGTAGTATTTATGTATAATTAAAGTGCAGGAGTTGTGGTGGCCAAGGTCAGAGACACAAGGCAGGAGATTGTGAAGGAGAGTAGTAGAAGAAGGCACTGGGGAGTGGGTGGTCCTCTCCCCAAGGTGTCGAGAAATTGACAGATATGAGGCAAATGTCTCCTCAGGAAAGCAATAATCTCCATTAATTTTTAGAATTACAGACTGTAGTAACCAGATTTCACTTTAGGCATGGGAGTGTAGGAATGTATGCTTTAGCAGAGATCAAGGAGTATACCAGGACCATGGACTAAGCAGACTGTGAGCTCAGGGAATGTAATATGATCCCTAATATCAAAGGATGAAAAGCAAAGATGCCCTGTGTCCAATTTATGCCTTAGGAGAGGCAGTCTGAGGGCATTGTTTGAATGGAGGTCTGGCACAGGGAGTCAAATGATTTCCAATGGTGAGGTCTTAGGCTGGGATGATGTCCTCTGAGGTGATGCCATTTTCAGCAGCAAGCTCCTGGGCCAGGGCAATGTCACTTAGGATGTGGGACTTGGGATACCCTTTCTAAGGGGATAGCCACTCAAGTTGATGTTAGTCTTAGCGTTTGCCATGTTTGACTGAAACAATGGTTTACTTGAAGGTTTGGGCCTCTGGATTGTAATCTAGTGAAGAGCACCCAGACCAGTGGTAAAAAGACCGCAGTGACCAGAATGGTGTGCTGGTGCCCTTGACAAGTTTCAGAGTTTTGGTAGAACTTTAGATTCAAATGGGTCCTATATCAGATGAGCAACTTCCTGGCCTATGTGACAATGTGTGGTTCATGGGTTCTAGGAAAAAATGTACCCTCAATCTGGACTCCAGCCTTTATGGGACGGGCAAGATAAAAAAAATTAAGATAAGTTAAGGTGTGGGACAGGATATAGACCCATTTAGGAGTTTATTTAGACTTAAATTTTAAAAAGAATTAAGGAGATAATTTTATCTCTGTTAAATGAGCTATTTGGGGGCCTATTAAAGACATGAAAGTTCTATTGAATGTCTTTTCCAAGAGCCCAGCATGGTGTATTTTGAAAAGTGAAATGTGTACCTTGGTTACTATTACATTAATGATATTTATAACTCTGAAGGTAACGAGCCCCTGTAAGACCTTATATTGTGACTAAATATATAGAAAGATGTACAATTTTGTATTTTGAGTATCTGTGAGGCAAGAGATTCCCATAGTTCTTTAACCTAAAAGAGACCATTTTCAGGCAATGCCCACCAGTTTATAACAAATGTGAAAACAGTAACATTTCTTGACTACAGTGTTAAGATGTCGGTGGCTGCATGGAAGTTGGCCAGGTGTGTTGTTTTCAGGATCCCCTTCTTTGTTAGGCATATTTTGGCTAAGGGACAGAAAGCAGGAACATTCCACTGAGCTCCATCATGTGTGATGGTTAACAGTGCCATTGACATATAATCTATGAACTCTCATTATTGTTCACTCAGTTAATCCCATGGACTTTCCCAAGTAGTCAAGAGTCTGGAGGAGGGGTGACTTCCTCCAGCACCCTGGCATATCACAAGGGGCTGAGGACAGGGGAAGCCACCCTGTCTTGCAAGAAGAATATGAGGAAGTATCCAAGTTTGCTTGCATTCTGTTTTAAGAAGGCTTCTGTAGCCTAACCGGTGTAGCCCAATTGGTTGAGTGCCATTATGCAGGGTGAAACATCACCAGTTCAGTTCCTGGATAGGGCATATGCCTGGGTTGCAGGCCTGGTCCCTGGTCAGGCAGTCGAGGCCCATATGAAAGGCAGCCTATCAATGTTTCTTTCTCACACTGACATTTCTTTACCTCTCTCTCTCCCTGTCCTTCCCCTCTCTCTAAAAATAAATAAATAAAATCTTTAGAAAGGAAAAGAAAAGAAGAAGAAGGCCTCTGTAGCCATGACAAGTTTATGTGGTGCTGCTTTCATGACTCAAAGCATAATGGGCAGCTGAGTATGGACAGTCACAGACTCAGGGTATGGGAGAACTTCTATTCTTACGAAAAACCAGCTCTGGCTGGTGTAGCTCAGTGGATTGAGCACGGGCCTGTGAACCAAGGGGTTGTGGTTCAATTCCCAGTCAGGCCACATGCCTGAGTTGCAGACCAGGTCCCCAGAGGGGTGGGGGGTGCATGAGAGGCAACTACACATTGATCTTTCTCTCCTTCTCTCTCTTTCTGTTCCCCTCTCTAAAAGTAAATAAATACATAAATAAATAAGCTCTTTAAAATTTTTTAAAAGAAAAACCAGTAACTAGTCATTTTGTTTATTTGTTTGTTTGCTTGTTTGTTTGTTTGCTTGTTTGTTTGTTTTAATGGTGCATAGCATGAAGATGAGAGGGGCAGTTTTTTGTATCAGAATCCCTTGGGGAACATATTACCAGCAGAAGTGGTCCAGAGACTCTGGGAGGTATGAAGAGGTTGCCAAAGTCTCTTTAGTGAAGAAATTTGGTGGGGGCCTAACAAGAATACCTGCTGATTTTTATTTGGGAGTAATATTTGTAAGTGAGGAATATATCTTCACTAGAACCAAAAAGGACTAATAGATATTGGGTTTGTATGCCCTTAATGAGTGTGTCTAATGCATCTCCTTAGAGGCAGATGTTATTCATGTAATGTCATACCTGTGCTCCTTCAAGAAGATAGATGGAGTTAATATCTTGTCTGTAAAGAGTTTGTGTAATAGCAACCTGTTGAGTGAGCTACCCCATTGGTAACCTGAAAATATGTTATCTCCTTTTATAGGTAAAGGCAAATTGCAGCTGAGGGGCTGTTGAAATAGGTGCTGAACAAAAAATGATAGCCAAATCTATAAGAGCAAAATATCTACCAGTTGTTAACTGAATAGAATCATTAATTTTAATAACATTGGCTATCTGGTATAGGGGCCTCGACTGATGGGACCACAGCATAAAGACAGTAGTAACCCATCAAGAAGAGAGAAGTACACACACACGCACACACACACACACACATGCATTCATATTATCTCTTCTCTTCTCTTCTCTTCTCTTCTTTCTCTTCTCTTCTCTTCTCTTCTCTTCTCTTCTCTTCTCTTCTCTTCTCTTCTCTTCTCTTCTCTTCTCTTCTCTTCCCTTCTCCCTGTAGATTTAAGAATTAAATAACCCAAGGCAAAATTGGGTTATCTAATGGAGAAGCTATGGGGAATAATCATTCCTTTTTTAGCTAGGTTTTATATAATAAGTTTTAATACTTGATCTCCCTGTTTTAACTTACAGTGAGCCAAGTTAACTATTTTAACTGAAGGTCCAGGGGTGTCCCAGTTTTTCATTTTTCTGACAGAGAGAGAGGAAGGGAGAGAGAGACAGAGAGACATCAGTTTGTTATTCCACACATTTATGCATTCATTGGTTGATTCCTGTATGTGCCCTGAACAGGGATTGAACCCACAACTGCACCATATCAGGTCAATTCTCCAACCCACTGAGCAACCCAGCCAAGGAGGGTACCATTTTTAAGCCAATTTATGTTAAAGACTTACCATAATTTTAATTTATTATTTATTGTGCCAGAGCATCTATGTCCAATCCAGAAGATTTTAAGGCAATGGATACTGTGACTTTGTAAAGGCTACAGTTAGCATGAGACATATTCTTTTTCTTCATGTTTTTTAAATTAAATCTTTATTTTATTTTTTCCATTACCACTTAGTCCCTTTATATCTCCTTCCCCTCCAGCAATCAACACACTGTAGTCTGTGTCCTTGAGTCCTTTGTGCTTTTCGCTCGATCCTTCCATTGTCTCTACTCCAACCCACCCCCATTCTAGCTTTCATCCTGCCCTCCACCTATGAGCCTGTTCCCATTTTCCTTGTTAACTCAGTTTGTTCATTAGATTCCACATATGAGTGAAATAATATGGTATTTTTCTTTGACTGACTTATTTCATTTAGCATAATGTTCTCTAGGTCCAACCATACTGTTGCAAAGGGTAAAATTTTCTCTTTTTTATAGCCAAGTAGAATTCCATTGTGCAAATGTCTTATAGTTGTTTTATCCACTCATTTACTGATGGACTCTTGGGCTGTTTCCATATCTTGGCAATTGTAGCTACAATGAACATAGGAGTGCTTACATTCTTTCTAATTAATGTTTTGGGTTCCTTCAGATATACTACCAGAAGGGGAACTGCTGGGTCAAAAAGTAGTTCCATTTTTAATTGTTTGAGGTATCTAAATACTTCTTTCCACAGTGGCACCAATCTGCCCCTTTCTTCACATCCTCACCAGCATTCGTTGTTTGTTGGTTTATTGATAATAGTCATTCTGACAGGTGTGAGGTGATACTTCATAGTGCTTTTAATTTGCATTTCTCAGATGATTAGTGATGTTGAGTATCTTTTCATATGTCTATCGGTCTTCTGTATGACCTCGTTGGAAAAGTGTCTATTCAGGTCTTTTGCCCATTTTTTAACTTGGTTGTTAGATTTTTCAGTGTTGAGTTTTGTAAGTACTTGATAAATTTTGGATATTAACCCCTTATCAGATGTATTGGCAGATATGTTCTCCCATTCTGTAGTTGTCTTTTTATTTTGTTGATGATTTCCTTTCTGTGCAAACAAATTTTAGTTTGATGTACTCCAATATGTTTATTTTTTTCTGTTGTTCCCCTTGCCTGGAGAGATATATCCAATAAAAAAGATTGCTGTGAGCAATATCTGAGGTTTTCCTGCTTATGTTTTCTTCTAGGTTTTTTATGGTCTTGGTTCTAACATTTAAGTCTTTGATCCTTTCAAATTCATTCTTTTGTGTGGTGTAAGTAGGTAGTCTAGTTTCATTTTTCTGCACATATCTGTCCAGTATTCCCGAAACCATGTACTGAATAAATTATCTTTAGCCCATTTTATGTGCTTGCTTCTACTGTTGAATATTTTTTAAATTTTTATTTATTTAGATTTTATTTATTTATTTATCTTTAGAGGGGAAGGAGAGAGGGAGAGAAACATCAATGTATGGTTGCCTTTTGTGCGTCCCCTGCTGGGAGTTGGCCTGCAGGGAACTGGCCTGCAACGCAGGCATGTGCCCTGACTGGGAATCGAACTGCGATCGTGTGGTTCTCAGGCCCGCGCTCAATCCACTGAGCTACACCAGCCAGGGCTGTTGAATATTAATTGATATAAAAATGTGGATTTATTTCTGGAATCTCTATTCTGTTCCCTGGATCCATATGTCTGTTTTTATGCCAGTACTTTGTTGTTTTGATTACTATGACCTTATAGTATAGTTTGATATGAGGTAGTGTGAGTCCTCCAACTTTGTTCTTCTTTCCCAGGATCACTGTTGCTATGTGGGGCCTTTTGTGGTTTCATATGAAATTTTGAAATATTTGTTCTAGTTCTGTGGAATACTTCATTGGTATCTTGATAGGAATTTCATTGAATTTATAGATTACTTTGGGTAGAATGGACATTTTAATGATGTTCATTTTCCCTATCCACGAACATGATATGTGTTTCCACTTATTTCTGTCTTCAGTTTCTTCAGTGTACTATAATTTTATGAGCACGGATGTTTTATATTTCTGGTTAGGTTTATTTTTAGATATTTTATTATTTTTGAAGCAATTGTGAATAGGATGGTTTTCTTAATTTCTCTTTCTGTTGGTTCATTATTGACATATAGAAATGCAAGTGATTTCTGGATATTAATCTTCCATCCTATACTTTGCTGAATTCATTTATCAGTTCTAGTACTTTCTTGCTGGAATCTTGGGATTCTGCATGTAGAGTATCATGTTATCTGCAAATAAAGACAATTTTACTACTTCCTTTCCAATTTGGATGCCTTTTATTTCTTCTTCTTGTCTGATTGCTGTGGCTAGGACTATGTTGAATTAGAGAGGTGAAAGTGGACATTCCTGTCTTGTTGCAGATCGTAAGAGGAACATTTGTAGTTTTTGCTCACTGAGTACAATGTTGGCAATGGGCTTGTCATACATTGCCTTTATTACATTTAGGTGTGTTTCCTCTAACCCCACTTTACTGTTTTTATCATAAATGGGTGCCAGATTTTATTGAACACTTTTTCTGTATCTGTTGATATAATCATATGGTTTTTATCCTTCATTTTATTTATATGGCAAATCACATTTATTGATTTTTGAATGCTGTACCAACTATCATTCCCAGAATAAATCCTACTAGATCATGATGTATGATCTTTCTGATGCACTGTTGTATTCAGTTTGCTAATATTTTGTCTATGTTCATCAGGGATATTGGCCCATAATTTTCTTTTTTTTTTTTAGTGTCTTTATCTGTTTTTGGAATTAGGATAATGCTGGCCCTTATAAAATGAGTTTGGGAATCTCCCTGCCTCTTGAATATTATGAAATAGTTTGAGAAGAAGAGGTGTTAGTTCTTCTTGGAATCTTTGGTAAAATTCACCTGTGAAGCCATCCAGTTTTGGACTTTTGTTTATTGGGAGTTTTTTGATTACTGCTTCAGTTTCACTAGGTGTAGTCTGACTATTCAGATTCTCTGACCCTCCTGATTTATTTTTGGAAGATTGTATGATTCTAGGAATTTATCTATTTTGTCCAGTTTGTCATTTTATAACAAAAATGTTATAAAACATTTTGATGTTTAATTTTTCCAGTCCATGGTCACGGTATATGCTTCCATTTATTTGTGGTTTCCTTGATTTCTTTCTTCAGTGTTGTATAGTTTTCTGAGTACAGTTATTTACTTCTTTGGCTGTTTATTCCTAAGTATTTTCTTTTTCTTGTTGTTATAGTAAATGAATTATTTTTCTAATTTCTGTTTCTGATTTTTCATTATTAGTGTACAAAAATGACTTCAATTTCTGAATGTTGACTTTATATTCTGCTGTTTTGCTAAATTCATTTATTAGGTTCAGTGATTTTTTTTTTTGTGGAGCCTATAAAGTTTGGTATGTGCACTATCCTGTTGTCAGTGAATAATGACAGTTTTACTTCCTCTTTTCCAATTTGTATGCTTTTTATTTTTTTTTCTTGTCCAATCTCTATGGCTAGAACTTCCAATACTATGTTGAATAGAAGTTGTGAAAGTGAACACCCTTATCTTGTCCCTGTTCTTAGGGAAACTATTTTAGTTTTTGCCCATTGAATATAATTGTGGCTGTAGGTTTCTCGTATATGGCCTTTATTATATTCAAGTATGCGCCCTCTGTTTCCATTTTGCTGAGTGTTTTTTTTTGTATAAATGAGTGTTGTCTTTTTAAAAAATATTTTATTTATTTATCTTTAGAGAGGAAGGGAAGGAGAGAAGGAGGGAAATATCAATGTATGATTGCCTCTCGTGAGTCCCCTGTTGGGAACTGGCCTGCAACCCAGGCATGTGCCCTGACTGGGAATCGAACCGTGATCGTGTGGTTCGCAGGCCCATGCTCAATCCACTGAGCTACACCAGCCAGGGCAGTGTTGTCTTTTTTATCAAATGCTTTTACAACATCTATTGATATTATCAAGTAGTTTTTGTCTTTTGCATTTTTATGTGGTGTATTACATTTGTTGATTTACATATATTGCACCATCCTTGCATCCCTGGGATGAATCCCACTTGATCATGATATATGATCTTTTTAATGTATTGCTGGATGTGGTTTGCCAATATTTTCTTGAGGATTTTAGCATCCATGTTTACCACTGATATTGGCCTGTAGTTTCCTTTCTTTGTTATGCCATTTTTTAACTTTTTTATTGTTGTTCAAGTACAGTTGTCTCCATTTTCCCCACCACCCCAGCCATCCCCATCTCCCTCCCCTGATCCCATCCTGCTTGGTGTTGTCTATGTATCCTTTGTAGTTGTTCCTGAAAACCCTTCCCCAAATAGCTATAGCAATTTTGAAAAAGAAGAACAAAGTAGGAAAGATCTTTGTTATATCTTTATCTGGTTTTGGGATTAGGATAATAGTGGCCTCATAAAAAGAGTTTGGGAGTCTTCCCTGTTGTTGGATTTTTTGGAATAGTTTGAGAAGAATTGGGGTTATCCCTCTCCAAATGTTTGGTAAAATTCTCCTGTGAGTCTGTCTGGCACAGGGCTTTTGCATGCCAGGAGTTTTTTTATTACTGCTTCAATTTCACTAGCTGATAACGGTCTATTCAAGCTTTCTACTTCTTCTTGACTCTTTTTGGAGGATTATAAACTCTGTAAAAAGAGTTTTGGAGGATTATATGTTTCTAGAAATTTGTCTATGTCACCCAGGTTTTTTAATTTCTTGGCATATAGTTGTTTGTAGTAATTTTTTATGTTCTTTTGTATTTCTGTGTCGGTTGTAATCTCATCTATTTCATTTCTGATTTTATTTATTTGGGCCATCTCTCTTTTTTCTTGATAAGTCTGGTTAAATGCTTGCCAATCTTGCTTATCTTTTCCAAGAAACAGCCCTTGGATTCATTGATCTTTTGCATCTTTTTATAGACTTTATTTCATTTATTTCTTCTTTGATCTTTATTATTTCCTTCCTTCAACTCACTTTGAGCTTTGTTTCTTGTTCTTTTCCAAGTGCCTTTAAGTGTAATATTAGGTTGTTTATTTGAGCTATTTCTTGTGTTTTTGAGATAGGTCTGTAATGTTATGAATTTTCCTCTTAGGACTGCTTTCCCAGTGTCCCACACATTTTGGATTTTCGTGTCCTCATTTTCATTCATTTCAAGACATCTTCTGATTTCTTCTTTGACCTCATTGTCAACTCATTCATTGTTTAATAACATGTTATTTATCTTCCATATCTTGGCATGTTTTTCATTGTTCTTCTTGTGATTGATTTATAGTTTCTCAGCATTTTGGTCAGAGTATATGTTTAATATGATTTCAATCTTCCTAAATTTATTGATACTTATTTTATGTCCTAACATGTAGTCTATCCTAGAAATTGTTCCATGTACATTTGAATAGTATGTATGTTCTACTGCTTTGGGGTGAAATACTCTTAAGATATCAATTAAATCCATTTGATGTAGTATGCTATTTAAAGTCACTTTCTCCTTGATGGTTTTCTGTCTGGAAGCTATATTCAGTGACATCAATGGGGTGTTGGAATCCCCGACTATGACTCCATATCTGTCATTCTCTCCATTTATGTCCATCAAGATTTGCTTTACATATTAGGTACTCCTGTGTTGGGCATGTAAATGTTTACTAGGATTATATCCTCTTGTTGGATTGTTCCCTTCATCATTATGTAGTGTCCTTCTTTGTCTCCTACTATAGCCTTGGTTTTAAGGTTTATTTTTATATATAAGTACTGCTACACCAGCTTTTTTTCCCTTTCCATTTGTACCAAGTGTCTTTTTTCCATCTTTTTACTTTTAGTCTATGTGTATCTTTTGATCTGATATTGGTCTCTTGGAGGCAGTATACATATGAGTGCTGTTTTCTTATCCATTGAGCTACCCTATGTCTCTTGGTTGGAACATTTAAGCCATTTACATTTAAGATGATAATTGATAGATACATATTTAGTGCCATTTTATTGTTAGACTATTTTCCTCTGTTTATTTTTCTTTCCCTTTTTTTCTTCTTCTTCTAAAAGCAAGCCCATTAATATTTGTTACAGTTTTGGTTTGGGGTTAACAAACTCCTTTAGATATTTCTTGTCTGGGAAGCTCCTTATTTCTCCTTTGATTTTAAATGATAGCCTTGCTGGGTGAAGTAGCCTTGGTTGTAGGTCCTTGATTTTCATCACCTTGAATGCTTCATGTCACTCCCTTCTGTCCTGAAATGTTTCTGTTGAGAAATGAGATGACAGTCTAATTGGTGCCCTAGTAGGTAACTACCTGCTTTTTTTCTTGTGGCTTTTAGGATTCTCTCCTTATCTTTAAGCCTTGACACTTTAATTATGATGTGTCTTGGTGTAGACCTCTTTGGGTCCAACTTGTCTGAGACTCTCTGAGCTTCTTAGACTTGTGTGTTCTTTCCCTTCACCAGATTAAGAATGTTTTTGGTCATTATTTCTTCAAAAATTTTTTTAAATATAATTTTTATTTAATTCTTGTTCAAGTACAGGTTTCTGTCTTATATTCCCAACCCTGCCCGCCCCCCACCCCATGCTCCCTGCCTCCCTCCCCTTTCCCCCCCCCAACCCTTAGTTATTGTCCATGTGTCTTTTATACTTGTTCATGTGAGTCCATTCCCTTTTCCCCTATGATTGTCTCCCCTCTCCCCTCTGGGCCCTGACAGCCTGTTCCATATTTGAGTGTCATTGGTCGTATTTTGCTTGCTTGTTTGGTTTGTTTAGATTCCTGTTAATGATGAGATCATATGATATTTGTCTTTCACCACCTGGCTTATTTCGCTCAGCATAATGCTTTCCAGTTCCATCCATGATGTTGCAAAGGGTAGTAGTTCCTTCTTCCTTTTATTTCTTCAAATTGATTCTTGATCCCTTGCTTGCTCTCTTCTCCTTCTCGTATTCTCATGATGTGGATGTTGTTGTTTCATGTCCAAAATGTTTCTTAAGCTCTCCTGATTTTTTAAATTCTTCTTCCTTTTACCTGCTCTGCCTGGGTGTATTTTTTCTACCTTGTCTTCCAAATCACTGATTCAGTTCTCTCCTTCATGTAACTTGCTGTTTATTCCCTCCAGTGTATTATTTTAGATATTGCATTCTTTATTTCTGACTGGTCCATTTTTATGGTTTCTATGCCTTTTTTCATGCTATTGAGTATCCTTATAATCATTACTTTAAACTCTCTATCTGATAAATTGCTTGCCTCCATTTCATCTAGTTCTTCTGGAAATTTCTCTTATTCTTTCATTTGCAGTCTGTTTCTTTGCCTTCCCACTTTGGCTCCTTCTTTGTATTTTCTGCCTTAGTTGTTAATCTAAGCAGTGGTGTAAACTCAAGATGTAATCAGCAGCCTGACTTACGCTTCACAGAATGGGGCAGGGTAATAGCTATTGGCAAAGTTCTTGCTTCTCCTCAAGCCAGTGCCACTTGGAGAGGAGTGCTCTGCCTGAGAAAGAGCTCCTGCAGTATGGAGAATGACTCGGCACAATGATCCTGGTGGTTGTTCCTTCAGTTCTCTCCCCATAGCCACCAGCCCAAAACTCTCTTCTAGCATCTCTAGTCTATTCTGCCTTCCCTCTGCTGCAGCCCAGGGTATGTGGCTGCAAACAAAATTTTGTATGATGGCCCTTTAAGAGGCTCTCTGCATCCCTAACTGTCTCTCTCTGGCAGACAGAAACCCTGCAGCTTTTCACGTTGTTGTTTGGGATCCTTTCCTGGTTCTGCTGCTGTAGGCTGGGGAGTCCAGCTTGGCTTTTATACCCCACAGTTCTCACCCCACCCAGCCACTGAAATGTCCCTTCCAGAACTTCACTTGCCACACATGGGAGCCCAGCCAACCCTCTCATGCCACCTCTCTGCTGCTTACCAATCTTTCTGTGGTCATTATAAGGCTTCTCTCCAGCTAGTGTCAGTTGGTAATTGAGGATGATTTCTTTACAAGTTAGCTGACATTCCAGATTGGTCCTGGGAGGAGGCTAGGGTAGTTTCCACATACTCCTCTGTTATCTTGAATCTCCCTTTTTCTTAACTTTATATTTAGTTACCTTCTTAAGGTTATAGGAAATACAATGTTTAAATTTAGTCATCAGCAGATCCTTATAGCTCCCCAGGTACAACTATAATTTAAAACTCATCTTGATTAAGTTCATAAAGTTCTTGTCAATTGGTGTATTTTAGCAAATATTAAGGTTAATTTAGATCCAAGGTTGTAGAAGCACAAAAGCCAACCACCACTCTTTTAAACCATTTTGTTATATAAATTCTTTAATATGTAAATTTTGGATTTCCAATTGGATCAAATCATGAGGCTTTATTTTAATGTAGTTATATACTATATATACCATTCATTATTATATATTTATATTATAATATTACACATACATACATAATTTATTTGCAGTTCTTTTCTCTCCTGTATCTAGGGATTTGTGTTAAAATCAATAAGTAATCTAGGACTAACATTATGCTTGTTAGGCCTGGCATTTACTCAGTACATAAGGTTTAAAGTTTACTTTTTTTCCCTGAAGTGTCAGTCTTCCTCTCTTTTTCCTTTCCTTTTTTTCCCCTCCGTTTTAGGCTTTTAGGCTCTCACAGTATCTAGTTTTAGTCTCTGAACAAGAGGTAAAGAAGGAATCTTGTGCCTCTGGGGAGCCCCTCCCTGGGACAGTGCCCAGCCTCATTAAACTTTTTTTTTTCATTTAGAATGGCCTTTATTGCTAGGTGGCTAAACTCTGCCCCTACCTTTTTCCCTTTTGATGTTTACCTGATAAGCTCCTGATGGTCCCCAGTGGCCTCTGCTATGAGTGGTGACCTCTTTTTCTAGGATATCCAGATCAACCTCACAGGGGTTGGGGTCAACATCTAGGAGGGCAATGGTGTCCTCGGTTTTATCTTTTAAATTTTTGGTTTTGTGACAATTTGGTTTGAAGGAGGAGACTCTTAGCATGTCCACAGGCAGCAATATTTAAGCGTGACCAATCACATTGACCTGGAGATTTGTAATCTCAAATTAGCTGAGAAACCTCTCAGGTGTTTTAGGAGGGAATGGGATTAAAGTGCCCCTTCTCCTCTACTCCCCCCCTTTTTTATTAAACATTGAGCAACTGGTCTCCAAGGATGGAATCCCTTACATCCCATTTGGTCAGAGAGCAAATTGTGGCAGCAGCAAAGCAAGCAACAAAAACAAGATTTGCCTCCAAAACAATTTACTTTTGGTTGCCATGGTTTGTCATGAAGAGGGCATCCTGAGCTTCATCACCAGCAGATCCCTATAGCTCACTGGGACCAATGACTGGACTCCTCACCAGGGACTCCCTTTAGAAGGGCAGGCCAATGACTCAATCACTTATAGGGAAAGGAGTTTCTGTCAGGGAGCCAAGGGCCCACTGCTGTTTTTAGCTCTGGCAGGTTAGTTGGAGAGACTTAATACCCAACATAGATGGTCTCATCAGAGGAAGTCTCTCTTTATTCCCTTGGGGTGGGGGTAGGGTGGAGGGGCTTGGTCTTATAAATTGTCAGACATCAATTAACCATAACATAAGGTTTCACTTATGGAATCTCCAGTCTGTTTTATTGATATATATTTCTATCTTTATGTCAGTATCACTGTCTTGGTAACTGTGATTATATAGTAAGTTTTAAAATATGGAAGCAAAAATTCTCCCACTGACTTTTTGTTTAATTTTTTTAGGACTTAAGAGCTTAGACTGAAAAATCACAGGCTGAGTTTTTCATAAGGGCAGTGGTCTAGCTCTGGTAGGGCAAGTCTACCCCTCATCTAGGCCACAGGTAGAAGCCAAGACATGTCCCCTCCCACCCCACCCCCACCTCTGTCATCTGCTGAACAAGGCCTTGAAGTGGAGGCACTGTCTTTGTGGTGCAGTGACTCCCCAACCTGGAGGCAAGAAAAAAGAGATGTAATGAGCACTGCTATGCTAGGCACCACACAAGGCACTTTTAAGTGTTACCTCAGTTAATCCCTACACCAACCCCATGTCTAGGTAGGAATTCCCATTTTATGGATGAGAATCCTGAGGCTTGAAGAGGTTAATCACCTTGCCCAAAGTCATAAAGTTCACAGGTCTGAAAAGATCTTCCAGCCCTTCCCACCCTGCCACATTGAATTCTTTCCCTCTCTAATCTAGACTCAGTATCCCAGAAGAAGTTCATTCTTAATACCCATATCTCTTGTTTTGTCCTGGTCCCTCTGACTGTGGACACTCCAGTCTCAACACTGGTTACTTAGGATGCTCTTGGGGAGGGGTTGGCAAAGGGCCACTGATGCCCAACCAGTCACAGACTATACTCACTTCCCCAAATGCTACCTCAGTCTGGGCCATGTGTACAGGTCCAGGGTTCATGCCTAGGAAAAGCACTTCCTTGGGCCCCTGGCAATAGTACTTCAAAAACCTGTGATATGGGTCCCATGCATACTCCACAGGATCATAGACAATGCCCACCAACTCAGAAAACTACAACTGGCTCAATTCAGCATTGAGTTGAAGCTTCTTCTCCAGGAAACCCTCAGCTAAGGTTCAAGGGAAGGGCTGAGACTCCAACCTGCGGGCTCATGGAAGAGCCCAGTGGGAAAGCCTGGGGCACAGCCATGCCACTGTCACTAGTCCAGTTCCCCATTTGGTTTCCCCTGATTCCTTACCCAGCTCCCAGGTGCAGAAAACAGTGGAAATCATAGTCTTCTTTGTTTAGGGAAGGAGATTCCCATTGACTCTTTTTTTAGTTATTTGGCTATTCTGGATTCTTTGCACTACCATATGCTTTTTAGGATCAACTTTTTAATATCAACCCTCCAAAAAAAGCTGCTGGAATTTTTATAGGGAATCCATTCAATTTCTACATCAATTTGGTGAGAGTTGCGATCTTAACAATATTGAGTCTCTCAATTCATGATAAGAAATGTCTTTCCATTTATGTAGATCTTTAATTTCAT
This sequence comes from Sturnira hondurensis, assembly GCF_014824575.4. Taxonomy (NCBI): domain Eukaryota; kingdom Metazoa; phylum Chordata; class Mammalia; order Chiroptera; family Phyllostomidae; genus Sturnira; species Sturnira hondurensis. The sequence goes on from NW_028083434.1 coordinate 717,726, forward strand.
TCAGCAATATTTTATAGTTTTTGCATATGTCTTACACTTTTTTGCTAATTTATTTAAAACTATTTTATTCTTTTTGATGCTATTGTGAAAGAATTGTCTTCCTAATTTCATCTATATTTTATTGCTATTATATAGCAATTCAACGTGGAAATGATAGTCTTCTCAACAAATGGTGCTATGACAATTGTATATCCCCAAGCAAAAATATACACTTAGATCTTTATCTCATATCACACATAAAAATAAACTCAAAATGGATAAGAGCTAAAGTAAATGCTAAAACTATAAAACTTTTAAAAATAAACATAAGGAAAAGTCTTTGTGATTAATTTTCTGTGTCTATATGACTGAGGGCCAAGCGCATTCAACCTATCCACCAACTTTACCAAATTGACACTTATACAACACTCCAACCAACAACAGCACAATACACATGTTTCAAATAGATATAGAACATTTACCAACATATACCATATTTTGAGGCCATAAAACAAAGACTCAATATATTATAAAGGATTCAAGTCATAAAAAGTATGTTTTCTAATGACAATTAAATTAAATTAGAAGTCAATAACAAAAATATTTCTAGCCTGCCCTGGCTGGTGTAGTTCAGTGGATTGAGCGCAGGCCTACGAACCACATGATCGCGGTTCGATTCCCAGTCAGGGCACATGCCTGGGTTGCAGGCCAGTTCCCAGCAGGGGACTCACGAGAGGCAACCATACATTGATATTTCTCTCCTTCTCTCCTTCCCTTCCTCTCTAAAGATAAATAAATAAAAAGTCTTTTTAAAAATATTTTATTTATTTATCTTTAGAGGGGAAGGGAAGGAGAGAGGAAGAGAAATATCAATGTATGGTTGCTTCTCATGCATCCCCTGCTGGGAACTCGCCCCTGCCAGGAACTGGCCTGCAACCCAGGCATGTGCCCTGACTAGGAATCGAACCGCTATCATCTGGTTCACAGGCCCATGCTCAATCCACTGAGCTACACCAGCCAAGGCAATAAATAAAAAATCTTTAAAAAAATATTTCTATCCTAAAATGTTTGGAAACCAAATAATACAGTGCTATATAAACTATGATATCAAAAAAGAAGTCAAATGGGAAATTATAAAAAAACTTTGAACTAAAGAAATTTTAAAACAGTAATGACAATTTGTGAGATATTTAGAAAGCTGTACTTAGAAAGGGATTTGTAGTACGAAATGCCAATATTAGAAGAGATATTTCCAATCAATGATCTCAGCTTCAACTTTAAAAAATTAGAAAATAGGAGCAAATTAAACTGAAAGCAAGTACAAGAAAGAAAGAAATTACAAATCAACAAAACTGATAAACTCTAGCCAATCTTCTCAGGAAAAAAAAAGAGAGAAAACACAAATAACAATACCACTAATGAAAGAGGTTACATCATTACAGATTTCACAGATATTAAAAGAATAAACAACTTTTATGAATAATATCATGCCAATAAATATGAACATTTATATAAGATGGAAAAATCCCTGAAAGGACATAACAACCAAAGCTCATTCAAAAAAGAAAAATAACCTATATAACCCTATACCTATTAAAGAAAATTAAATTTGTCATTAAAAAATCATCCCACAAAGAAAAGTCAGATGACTTCATTGGTAAATTCTACTAAACATTTAATGAAGAACTAAATTCCAATACTATACAATCTCTTCCAGAAAAACTGAAGAGAAAAGAATCCATCCTAGCTTTCTACAGGGTATGTATTGATATTATCCTGCTCTCAAAACCAAACAAGGAAATTATAAGAACAGAAAACCACAAACCAATATCTGTTATAAGTATATGCAAAATATCTAAATAATCACCAAATGGTGCAGATACAACTGGATATCTACATGCAGAAGAATGTATTCCAATGCCATTCTCATGCCATATGCATGAGATTTAAGTAAATTTAACTAAAAATGAATCATAGAACTGCCTTAGCTGTGTCCCATAAGTTTTGGGTTGTCATGAGTTTTCATTTGTTTCCAGAAACTTTTTGATTTCTTCCCTAATTTCATTCTTGACCAATTCATTGTTTAATAGCATGCTATTCAATCTCCATGATTTTGAGTGTTTGGGGTTTTTCCTTTGGGGTTGGTTTCTAGTTTCAGTCTCTTGTGGTTGGAGAAAATGCTAAGGATGATTTCAATTTTCTTGAATTTGTTGAGACTCGTTTTGTGTCCTATCACATGGTCTATCTTTGAAAATGTTCCATGTGCATTTGAAAAGAATGTGTATTTAACTTCTTTGGGATGAAGGGCTCTATATCTATCAGCTAAGTCCATTTCATCTAGGGCATTGTTCAATGCCACAATATCTTTGCTTATATTTTGTTTGGAAGATCTGTTTATTTTTGACAGTGGGGTGTTAAAATCCCCTACTATAATCGTGTTGCTGTCAATATCTTTCTTGGAGTCCTCTAAGATTTTCTTGATATATTTGGGTGCTCCTATGTTGGGTGCCTATATATTTACAATGTTAATGTCTTCTTGGTGGATTCTTCCCTTGAGTATTATGAAGTGACCTTCTGAGTCTCTCTTTATGGCCCTTTTTTTGAAGTCTATTTTGTCTAATATGAGTATTGCTACACTGGCCTTTTTTTTCCTGCCCATTTGCTTGGAAAATTTGCTTCCAGCCCTTCACTTTTAGTTTGTGTAGGTCTTTTGTCCTGAGGTGGGTCTCTTGTAAGCAGTGTATGTGTGGGTCATGCTTTCTTATCCATTCAGCTATTGTATGTCTTTTGATTGGAGCATTTAATCCATTTACGTTTAAGGTTATTATTGATAGTTACTTATTCATTGCCATTTTTCTACCTGTGTTTCTCTCTGTCTCTCTCTTTTCCTTCCTCCACTTCACACTAGTTAGAATGGCCATCATAAACAAAGCAACAAATAACAAGTGTTGGAGAGGTTGTGGAGAAAAGGAGACCCTAGTTCTCTGTTGATGGCATTGCAAACTGGTACAACCACTATCGAAAACAGTATGGAATTTTCTCAGAAAACTAAAAATGGATCTGCCTTTTGACCCAACAATTCCACTGCTAGGATTATATCCTAAGAACCCTGAAACACCAATCCAAAAGAACTTATGCACCCCAGTGTTCATAGTAGCACAATTTACGATAGCCAAGTGCTGGAAGCAACCTAAGTGCACATCAGTAAATGAATGGATCCAAAAACTATGGTACATTTACACAATGGAATAGGCAGCAGAAAGAAAGAAGGAGCTCCTACCCTTTGCAACATCATGGATGGAACTGGAAAGCATTATGCTGAGTGAAATAAGCCAGACGGTGAAAGACAAGTACCATATGATCTCACCTTTAACAGGAAGCTAAACAACAAAACAAACAAGCAAGCAAAATATAACCAAAGACACTGAAATAGAGACCAGGCTGACAGGGACCAAAAAAGAGAGGGGGGCGGGATTTTAGGGGAAAAGGGGAATGAGGGCTTATAGGAACAAGTATAAAGGACACATGGACAAAAACTAAGGTGGGTGGAAATTGGAGGGATGTGGGGAGCACTGGGGGGTGGGATGGGATGGGAGTAAAAGACAGAAAACTGTACTTGAACAACAATTAAAATAAATAAATTATTTTTTAAAAATAAATAAAAATAAAAATGCAATAAATGTAAGCACTGTATTGTAAAACTTTTAAAATAAAAAGAAAGCGTAAATCTTTGTGACCTTGGGTTAGGGAAGATTTCTTAACTATGACACCAAAAATACAAAAGAAAAAGTAGATAAATTAAATTTACATCAAAATTAAAAATTCTTGTGCTTTGAAGGACACCATCAAAAAATGAAAAGAGAACCCACAAATGGGAGAAAATATTTGCAAATCATATGTCTGATAAGGAACTTGTATTAAGAATATATAAACAGCACTGACCAGTGTGGTTCAGTTGGTTGGGCATCCTCCCACAAAAGCAAAAGGTTACTGGTTTGATTCCCAGTCATGGCATATGCCTAGGTCATGGATTCAGTTCCTGGTTGGGGTGTGTATGAAAGGCAACCCAGTAATGTTTCTCTCTTACATCGATGTTTCTCTCCTTTTCTTTCACCCTCCTTCCTTTTATCTCTGAAAATAAGTAAGACTTCTGTTCAACGTGGCAGCATAGATAAATATGGCTACCTCCTCACAAACCACCTTATAATTGCAACTAAAATATAGAACAACCATCACTCAGAACCATCAGAAATCAAGTTGCATGGAAGTCAGACAACTGTGGAATTAAAGAAACCACATCCATCCAAACTGGTAGGAGACTGGAGATGAGGAACGGTCTAGTCCCATGTCAATGTGTGGTAGATAAAAATTCAGGAGGGATATCTTGGGAGTGAGGAGTCCGACTGCCACGCCAGGCCCCTCAGCCCAGGGTTCCAGTGTCAGAAAGATAAGAACCCATAACTTCTGGTTGCAAAAACCACCAAGGATTGAGTCAGTGAAAGAAACTGCTAGAGTCTTAAGCAGTTCTTAAAGGACCCACAGACAGATGTACACATACTCACTCCTTCTGAGCTCCAGCACTAGGGCAGCAGCTTGAAAGACACCAGTGGAATACGGGGAAGAACTGAAGTGTCTGGCATGAAGGTGAGAGCTGGGGGATGGCTTTCTCCCAGACAGGAAGGCAGATAGAGGACATTGTCCTTTGTCTGAGCTCTGTCCCCACAAAGCCACAGAGCTGGCAGGCAGGTGCCATACCTGAGGCTCCATCAACCTAGCTAACAATGTTTGTCCTACCCTGGGGATCCCCTGAGAGTGCATCCCAGCCAACTTATAGGCCCACCCAAGCTATTAACAGTTATTTTTTCTATATGAATGCCTGGTCTTGGCTCATGCTTAGTGACTTTCTAAACCTTCTTATATAAGCAACAGCTGGCCTCAGGGAGCCCCTAGTCCCTATACCTCTTGCTAAGTGGCCCCAGGCCCAGCACTAGCAGCAGCCAGCCTAGATTCACAGTCCCTATACCTCTTGCTAAGTGGCCCCAGGCCCAGCACTAGCAGCAGCCAGCCTAGATTCACAGCTTGACTTCATCTGGGAATCTCCAAGCACAGCAAAAGTAGCAACCATCTCAAATTGCTTTATATCTCAGGCAGGGTGGCCCCAGGCAAAACACAGGTGCGCTGCTGGCCTTGGCCTGCACCACCTGGGAAACCCAAGGCTCAGTGCACCCGGTGGACAGCTACAGACCACATTGAAGCACCACCACCCTGCTCCTGCACAGCTGATCCTTCACAGAGTGTGGAGGTTGGTTATCAGTGGTCACAGCCAGTCCCTGAAACTGACTGGCCTGGGTAAATCCTTCCCATTGACCTCCCAATAACAATCAAGGCTCAACTACAAGAGGAGGGTGTACTCAGCCCACATCAAGGCCACATGTCAAGTAAGCAGCTTGGGTGATAGGGGAGGCTGTGCCACTGGACCCTACATGACACCTGCCACATTAGGCCACACTACAAAGTCAAAGAAGCTCTACCTATTACACAGAAACAAACACAGGGAGGCTGCCAAAATGAGAAGACAAAGAGACATGTCCCAAATGAAAGGACAGATCAAAACTCCAGAGAATCAGCTGACAGTCTTACGGAAACTTCCCTGTAGGTAAGTAACTTCTTTTCTCTTGCTGCTTTTAAAATTCTCTTTTTATCTTTAAACTTCGGCATTTTAGAAAATACCACTGGAAAAAGAGCTAAACAAAATGGAGATAAGCAATCTATCAGATGCATAGTTCAAAACACTGGTTATACAGATGTTCAAGTAACTCAGTGAGAAACCCAACAACATAAAAAAGATCCAGTCAGAAGTGAAGGATACACTAATTAAAATAACAATTTACAGGGAAACAACAGTAGAGTGGGTGAAGCTGAGAATCAAGTCAATAATTTGGAACATAAGGAAGCAAAAACCAACCAATCAGAACAACAAAAAGGAAAAAGAATCCAAAAAAGTGAGGATACTGTAAGCACCCTCTGGGACAACTTTGAGTGTCCAGCATTTGCTTCATAGGGATGCCAGAAGTAGAAGAGAAAAAGCAAGAATTTGGAAATCTATTTGAAAAAATAATGAAAGAATACCTCCCTAATTTGGTGAAGGCAATAAAGATACAAGCCCAGGAAGCACAGATAGTCCAAAGAATATGGATTCAAACAGATGTGACCACAGCAAGATACATCATAATTAAAATGCCAAAGTTTAAAGACAAAAAGAGAATCTTAAAAGCAGCAAGAGAAAAGAAGTTACTTACGTACAAGGAAGTTTCCACAAGACTGTCAGCTGATTTCTCAAAAGAAACTTTACAGGCTAGAGTGAATTGGCAAGAAATATTCAAAGTCACAAAAAGCACAGCATACAGCCCAGATTGCCCTACCTAGCAAAGATATCATTTAGAATTGAAGGGCGGATGAAGAGCTTCTCAGAAAAGAAAAAAGCTAAAGGAGTTCTTCATCACCAAACCATTATTATATGAAATTTTAAAGGGACTTATTTAGAAAAAAATCAAGAGTATGAACAATAAAACATCAACAAATACATATCTTAACAAGTGGATCTAAAAGAAAAAAAACCCTAAGCAAACAAGAACAGAGAGAGAATCATAAATACAGAGAGTATTTTGATGTTTTCTAGATGGAAGGAGGTGTGGGGGAATGGGTGAAAAGATGAGAGGATTCATAAACACAAATAAGTAGTCACAGAATAGACATGGGGTTACCAAATCAGGGACTCCAAGATGACTACAGAGTAACTGGAAGTTCCATCCACTTGCTCCTAGCCCGGTCTTTCAGCTAAACCACAGAGCAATCAATTTGAAAATCCAGCTGAGTATAAGTGAGAGCATATGTGAGTGAGCATGTGCATGGAGAGTGTGTGGGTGTGCATGACAGTATGTGAGTGCCTGCCCACCTGTGAAGGCACTCAGGGGCACACAACCTGAGCTCTCCTGGTGGAGCTGCTGCTGCTGCCACTGCCACCACCCAGACTGGTGCATTTGGCTGAACAGATTTGGAGTGGGAGCCATTTTGTGGAAATTGCAATACCCTCTCAGGAAGGAGCCACTGGATTGACCGCACCTTATCTCCTGGATTTGTCTCTATGTCCTCTGATCCGGACAAGACCACACACCCTGGGACCACTGGGAGCCAGGGTTTGGAGGATGCAGAACTTGCCAGGGAGGTGACTGTAACCTTCCAGCCCTGGGCACAACTGGCACCACAAAGAGGACCCAGTCTTACTGAGAAGCCTGCAGATTGGCTGAGGTGCCAGGAGCACTGGGGGTGGAAAGAGGTGGCCAGGGCAGCACTTGCTACAGAGACCACTGCAGGAACACAGCAGCGGGAGACCAAGGCTGAGACTTACTGGAGAGAGCAGAATGAGCACCTTGCCACCATCAGTGTTATAGTTTTGCTGCTGGATTCTTCCCTTTCTTTCCCCACTCCATCAAGATGATATGAGACTTGAAAGAAGACAATGCAGCCCTGGCTGGTGTGGTTCAGTGGATTGAGTGCCAGCCTGTGAACTAAAGGGTTGCCAGTTCAATTCTCAGTCAGGGTACATGCTTGGGTTGCAGGCCATGTCCCCAGTATGAGGCACGTGAGAGGCAGCCACACATTGATGTCTCTCTCCCCCTCTTTCTCCGTCCTTTTCCCATCTCTAAAAATAAATAAATAAAATATTTAAAAAAATAAAAGAATACTTTTAAGAAAAGATCATGCATACCAGATATAGAGAGAGGGGGAGAGGCACTGGTGTGAAAAGGAGCATTGATAGGTGGCCTCTTCTATGTGCCCTGATTGGGGATCCAACCCACAATTAGAAGCCCTCTCAAGGCTGAGACAGGTGCGGTCGAAGTTGAGCCCTTGAATCAGCTAGATGGCCAAAAATTTACACCAACAAATGGGCCAATAACAATTAGGACCCAAATACTACAAGAGAGTCCGCATAACCAACACAAAGGACATTCCTAGTGCATCCAGATCAGGAGATCAAGGAGTCTGCAAGGAGTCTGAACCGTGGGGGCTCTTTCTGCTGGCAAAAGACAAACACTACTAGAGAAGACCCATCATTTTTTTTAAAGGGGGAAAAACACAGATTTTGTGTTTGCAGCTACCCACCTTGGGCCCCGGCAAAGGGAGGATGGTATGGACTGAAGTCACAAGAATCAAGTCTGGAGTGGGAGGCACTGGGGACAAACTTGGGGGAGCAGCTGTGGGATTTGGGGGGCCTGAATATACCTGGGCTCCACAGCAATCTTTCTTGAGATGAGCTAGCCTCTCCCATGGGAAAATCAATTCCCTTACCCTGAGGGATACCCCACCCTCTGGAAATCCCCTCACCACACTCTCTGAAATCCTGTTTTGCTCTGTCTTGGTGTTCTGGTTTGTTTGTTTTTTTCTTTCTTTCTTATCTCCCATCCTGCATCTTAACCCTTGCTGGGGAGACAGCAATATAAAGAGACTCAGGATCATCAGAGATTGGCAGTAGGATGCAGCCAATCTATACACTATCCTGGAAAACAGACTTGTGCTTCCCCGTTATGGGAGAGCCACAGAAACACCCTCCTGGCATCTGGCAGACCCAAAATTTGGACTCTGACAATACACTAAGGTCACCGCCATGACCAAGTAGGGAAATAATATAGGACAGACTCAGACTAGTGGCTTGGGGGAAGGGGAACACACCCACCATCTCCCCAGAAGTCTGAAAGGCACCTGCCATGGGAGATTCAAGAATCACAGCCCCCTGTTTCTGCCAGAAGCCCTCTCAGAAATAGTCGGCTCTGAAACTACCCTAAAACTGACATCAGACAAGCAGGCAGAGACAGGCAGAAGTAGAGTCTTTGGTAACTTGGGACATTTGCTGATATACCCCTGGACCTAATGTTGATAAAACCCACCTTTGCAGAGCAGCTTGATGCACCCTGGGAGCAAACAAGTCCAAAGAAATCTGCCACATAATGTGGATGCCTGTACCTTCAGAAAATAATTCAAGGGCCAGACGTGGACAACACCTGACATTGGCTTACACCAGACTCAGACATCAGAGTGGTATCCGAAGGGAGAAAACAGAAGGCGAGATCTAAACTGTGCTGAGACAAATACACTTGGTTCTTTTTTCATTATCTTAACTACTTTTATAACTTTTTATTTATCTTTTTATCTACTTTTTCTTTTTCTCTTATTTTTGGTGCTCTAATTTGTCTTTCATACCTCCTGTTCTACTATTATCTTTGATTATTCTACTGTTCCTGTCTCTCCTTTTATTATTTTTGTTTCCATTTCTGTGTTCATTTTTTCTGTTTTCCTCTTTCAGTTCATTACAAGTAGTAGTTCCTTTCTGCTTTATTCTCCCATAATCACTTGTCTTTCCTTTGGTCTTTTCATATTCTTTTTCCTTTTCCCCTTTCTCCACTATTACATTTTGCTCTCCACTGTTATTCTTTGCTCTCTTGTGGTTGATATTGCTATGGTGGCCAGGGGGAGTTGCTTATTTTGGTGTTGCTTTATGTTGTTTTGCTTTGTTCTGCCAGCCAGCACCTATACAATGGCATACAACATGTGGTGGAGGTTGAGCTACTTAGTTAGCCAAACAGAGGGGAGATCCCACCAACAAATGGGCCAATAATAATCAGGACACAAATACAACAGTAGAGTCCACATAAACTACTCAGATGTCATTACTAGAGCATCCAGATCAGGAGATCAAGGAGTCGGCACCACTGGGTCCCACAGAACTCCTAACATACAAACTTGCTCCACATGACAGAAAATCAAAGCAAATCAATCTAATTCATGGAAACAAACACACAGAGATAGCTAAAATGTGGAGAGAAATAAACAAGCCCCAAATGAAAGAAAAGGAAGAATGTCCAGAAAAGGAGCTAAGTGAAACTGAGGCAAGCGATTTATCAGACATAGAGTTCAAAATAATGGTTATAAGGATGCTCAAGAAACTTCATGGGACCTACATAATCATGAAAAAGGACATAGAAACCTCGAATAAGAACCAGTTGGCAATGAAAAATGCAATGCCATAAATGAAGAATACACTAGAAGAATTAAAAGCATGAGAGATGAAGAACAGGATCAAATCAGTGAGTTGGAAGACAAGGCAGAAAAAAAAAACACCAACTCAGAGAAACAAAATGATAAAAGACTTGAAGAATGAGGATAGCTTAAGGCAGGTTGGGACAAATGAAACATAACAATATTTGCATCATAGGAATACCACAAAGAGAAGAAAAGGAGCAAAGGACAGAAAACATGTCTGAAAAAATATTGACAGAAAATTTCCCAAACTTGTTCATGGAAAAAGTCATGCAAGTCTAGGAAGCACAGAAGGTCCCAATAAAAATGGACCAAAAGAGGCCAACTCCAAGACATATTACAATCAAAATGGAAAAATTTAAAGACAAAGAGAGAATCTTAAAGGCAGAAAGAGAAAAACAGCTCGTAACATACAAGTGCACTCCAATAAGGTTATCACCTGATTTCTCAACAGAAACACCACAAGCCAGAAAGGATTTGCATGAAATATTCCAAGTAGTGAAAAGCAAGGACCTACAACCAAGACTACTCTATCCAGCAAGGCTCTCATTTAAAATGGAAGGCAAAATAAAGAGCTTCCCAGACAAAAAGAAGGCTAAAAGAGTACATATCCACAAGCAAGCACCGCAATAGATGCTAAAGGAACTGGAAGAAGGAGGAGGAGGAGGAGGAGGGGGAGAAGAAGAGAAGAAACACAGTTAGAAAAGGAAAAAATGGGAGCACCCAAATATATAAAAAAAAATCCTAGAAGACTTCAAGAAAGATATTGACAGCAACACAATTATAGTAGGGGATTTTAACACCCCAGTGTCAAAAATGGACAGATCTTCCAAACAAAATATAAACAAAGATATAGCTGCACTAAACAACACCCTAGATGAAATGGACTTGACTGATATATATATACAGAGCCCTTCATCCCAAAGAAGCTAAATACACATTCTTTTCAAATGCACATGGAACATTTTCAAAGATAGAACACATGATAGGACACAAAACGAGTCTCAACAAATTCAAGAAAATTGAAATTATACCAAGCATTTTCTCTGACCACAAGGGACTGAAATTAGAAACCAACCCCACAGGAAAAAACCCAAAACATCCAAAATCATGGAGACGGAATGGTACACTATTAAACAATGAATGGGTCAAGATTGAAATTAGGGAAGAAATCAAAAAGTTTCTGGAAACAAATGAAAATGAACTCACAACAACCCAAAACTTATGGGACACAGCCAAGGTAGTCCTGAGAGGGAAGTTCATAGCAATACAGGCTTACCTAAAGAAAATAGAAACATTTCAAACAAACAACCTAACCCGATGCCTGCAAGAACTGGAAGAACAACAACAAAGACAGCCCAGAGCAAGTAGAAGGAAGGAAATAACCAAGATCAGAGCAGAATTAAATGACATAGAGACTAAAAGCACACTTCTAAGGATCAATGAATCCAAGAGTTGGTTTTTTGAAAAGATAAACAAAATAGACAAGACTTTAAGTAGGCTCATTAAGAAAAGAACAGAGAGGACCCAAATAAATACAATCAGAAATGAAAGAGAAGATATTACAACTGATACCACAGAAATAGAAGGGATTGTAAGGAATTACTATGAAGAACTGTATGCCAAGAAATTTGAAAACCTAGGTGAAATGGACAAATTTCTAGAAAAATATAATCTTCCAAAACTCAATGAAGAAGAAGTAGAAAGCCTAAACAGACCAATAACAGCAAATGAAATTGAAGCAGTAATCAAAAACTCCCATTACACAAAAGCCCTGGACCAGATGGTTTCACAGGAGAATTCTACAAAGCATTTAAGGAAGAGCTAACCCCTATTCTTCACTGACTATTCCAAAAAATCCAAAATGATGGGAAACTCCCAAACTCTTTTTATGAAGCCAGCATCATCCTAATTCCAAAACCAAATAGAGACAAAACAAATAATGAAAACTTTAGGCCAATACCGCTGATGAACATAGATGCTAAAATCCTCAACAAAATATTGGCAAATCGCATTCAACAATACATCAAGAAGATCATACACCACGACCAAGTGGGATTCATCCCAGGGATGCAAGGATGGTGCAATATCGGCAAATCAGTAAATGTAATACACCATATAAACAAAAGCAAAGACAAAAACCACATGGTCATATCAATAGATGCAGGAAAAGCTTTTGATAAGGTACAACACCCATTTATGATAAAGATACTCAGCAAAGTGGGAATAGAGGGACCATTCCTCAATATAATAAAGGCCATATATGAAAGACCTACAGCCAACATCATACTCAATGGGCAAAAAAACTAAAAGCTTTTCCACTAAGATCAGGAAGAAGACAAGGTTGTCCACTTTCACCACTTCTATTGAATATAGTATTGGAAGTTTTAGCCTCAGTGATTAGGCAAGAAAAGGAAATAAAAGGCATTCAAATCGGAAAGGAGGAACAAAACTGGCATTGTTTGCAGATGACATGATAGTGTACATGGAAAATCCTATAGCCTCTACCAAAAAACTGCTTGAACTAATAAATTAATTTGGCAAAACAGCGGGATACAAAGTCAATATCCAGAAATCAAAAGCATTTTTGTATACTAACAATGAATCAGCAGAAGCAGAAATCAAGAAAAAAATCCCATTCAATATAGCAAAAACAAAAATAAAATAACTGGGAATAAATCTAACCAAGGAGGTAAAAAACCTGTATGCAGAAAACTACACAACACTGAAGAAAGAAATCAAGGAAGACACAAACTAATGGAAACATATACCGTGTTCATGGATTGGAAGAATTAACATCATCAAAATGTCCATACTACCCAAAGCAATTTACAGATTCAATGCAATACCTATTAAAGTACCAATGGCATATTTCACAGACATAGAACAAACACTTCAAAAATTTATATGGAACCAGAAAAGACCCC